>NW_008604837.1:301044-316044 GCF_000691845.1 Merops nubicus
ACCTGGCTTGTTTAACAGAGCCCTTTCAGAAGAAACCAAGAATGAAGGCCTCTTTTTTTTTTCCCTGTTACACCCTGCACAAGTTTTTTTTTGGTTTTTTTTTTTGTTTGTTTGTTTGTTTGTTTTTTTGTTGTTGTTGTTGTGGTTTTTTTTTGTTTTTTAAAAAAAGGCAATAAAATGTCCCTAAGATACATGTGGCTGTAAACACACCTTCCTCAAGGAGTAGAATCACTCAGCTTTTGGTCTTGTGCTTCACGATACACTGAGCTAAGCAGATGTCTTACTATCACCCTACACAACTTTACTCACAAGTCTGTTTATACATAAACAGGCACACAAACACACTCACAAGCTTTTCTCAGGCTAGATAATACGCCCCAGTAGTGCAGATATGGAAAAAGATGAAAGAACAGCACTCTCTTTCTTCACCACTTCTATTATTCGGAACAAAAGACAAGGAGATGTTCTGGGAACTTAACTTTTTGTTATTTCATCCACTTGTTCATCATCACCAACACTAACGAAGAAACAGAAATTACACCTAGGAGAGGCCAATGAAACAGGAAAGTGAGAGAAAAAGGTACGGACTTTTAAACAAGAATAAAAAGGATCTCACCAAAATACATTAAAAGAAATAATCAAATTTTGTACATGTGAAATCACAAAAGCTTCACCTAAAATTTTGGGTAATTTTTTTCAGCTGTTTCAAGAAGAGCATAAGCACTGGAAAATACAATCACTGTATCTCAATGGAACAGCAGAGGTTGATTTGTCACATAGGAAACTTGTGGAAAGAATGTATCACAGGAAAAAACTGAAATCTGAATTTAGCCAGTCTTAGGTTACATCAGGATTACACTATGAACACTCTCCAACCCATTTTCCACCACACAGCTACGCCTGTATCTGCCCCTCCCTTCTGTAGCTTACTGTCCATTACCACATCCTTGACACTGTACCTTGTGATTGTACATCTCAGCATCTCACTTGAAGTGGAAGAGTAGCAAAGTAGCAGATCCCCGGTGCCACTGAATCAAGAGCTTAGAGAGGAAGGTCAGTTTAGAGAAAGTTCAAGTTATCTTGCTTTCAAAAGGAAAAAAAAAAAAACTCTTTTAGACAATTTTCTTTAGAAAGCAGGGCATCGGGAATAGATTCATCTTCAGTGGCAAAGCCAATGCATGCCAGGCAAAGATGAAGGCTGATGGGATGAACTGCTGGTGCACAAGACATCTAAACTACCTCAGTGCTAGCATGCCAGGCAGAGACTACGTGTCTATCTGCAGAACAGCAAGTTTCCAAAGGCAACACATCATTTCAGAACGCTTCGCTGTACGCCTGTAGAGCAGCAACGCTGCCGCTCAGGCACAACGGACCTCCAAGGAACCGCCTTTAGTCCCCGCAAAGCGGGGCAGCGAAAGCTCTGCTCATGTCTAAGAAGTTGTCTAGCTGCACCTGGCGTGGGCTGCAAGCGAAAGCAAATGCACGCTGCAAAGCCGAGACCTCGTGCAGGAGCAGCTGAGGAGTGGAGGATTTGTTCTGTCTGGAGAGAAGAGAGGCAATCCCCACCGCTGTGGGAGCGGTGGCCTTCAGCACAAGGGCAGCAGCAAACCAGTGGTGGTGGTGACAAATTTTCAGTTATGTTTGCTACTTCTCTGGCCTCAGCAAAGGTACCACAGCACTGACAGCACCGTAAACTCACAGGGCTCTAGCACGTTGCATATAAAATACAAACATGCAACAATCAATCAAAGGCATAGAAAGGTGGAAATAGGGAGGGTGGCACTGCACTGAGGAAGAGGATTACACAGACTACACATTTTGTTGAATTTTTCCCCAAAACCACTACAGGTAGTATTCTCTAGCCTAGAAACCCTCTCTAGGTGTTAAAAGAAGAAATTAGATTATTTTCTGAAGTGCAAAGCATTGCAGGGATTCTCCTGGTTCAGCTTTATTTCTACATACTAATAATTTATTTCTGTATGCTCTTTTCATACAGAAAATACAGTACAAAGGGACAACCCTTGAAGGATATATCTGAACTAAGCAAAAGCGAAGTACAAGTACAGCACAAGGAAAGCACTCCATGTGTAAACCGAATAGTGAAATCTGAGGGACTGGGCCATTCACCTGAGGAAGTGAACCATACTTCATCAGGATCTAGTAGAAATTGGGAACCTCATAAAAGCAGATGCTGCTGATTACTTAAGTGTAAAGGCAAAAAGATAAATGATAAAAATCTACCTCCGCCCCTGACATATAAGGGTTAGATGACATGTTTATTTGATCATCCGGCTAAGTCTTTACTCCATTTACTTGACTCCCAATGAAGCAACTTAATTCAAATGAAGAAGTACTCTTTAAGTATGATGTCACTTAGAAAAATACAATGTGAATCATACACCATGTACTGCCTGTAAAGGAACACATATGAGTGATACTCTTTACAGGAAAGGATGAGAAAAAAGGAGCTCACCATGAGCTACTAGTTGAAATGTAAGTTAGCTGGAATCCACTTCTAGAGGGACAGGTGTGATTTCAATGAGAGGCAAAGCACTAAAGAAAGTGCATGTGTTGTGGACTCTACTCCTAGCCCTACAGAGTTTGCTGCAAGACTTCACCTTTTTAGTGTCCCTCCTTACGTTTTCACCCATATTAGCCATCTTCATAGGGTACAGTCTGTGCTCCAAACAGAAACGAACTGAACAGGCTCTGATCATGATTCAGAGTCTCTAGACAACAAAATGCTTGTTTCTCAAATCAAAAATAACAAAAGCAATTTTATAAATATATAAATGTAACTTATACACAAAGCCAAGGACTGTTTAGAAATCTAGCTAACAAGAAAATCCAGGATTTAGATGTTCATGTGATCTGCTACCTTTAATTCAAATAAACCAGGCAAAACCATCCAAGTGTATCTGATGCTCCATTTGTCTTGAATACAAAGCCATTCCCACTACATTACTCAATCACATTCTTATCACTTGAGCATTAACTTTATTCTAAGATTCCATTTCAGTACTAGTAAATGTAGCGCAGACCAGCAGGACTGCCAGAGATATATGAGCGTAAGGCTAATTTTAGAAATTTGTTTAATTTTTTTTTTTACTTCTTCTAAGGAACACACCAGTAAAGGAAACCCACCAGCTCTGGAGAGCACCAAAATTCAGAACAGAGGGATGTCTCTGAATGTGAATAAAACATTCTTCACATTACACAGAGTACAACCATACAACCACACTGCCAGTACCAAAAAAAAGAAAGACAACAGAGTCTATTGGATACAATTCAACTGCAGAAACACCTATGCTAATTACATCACTGACGCAAGTTAAATGCACAATAAGCAGACGAGAAAGTGTTAACAGTCAGTGAGCTGCCATGTAACTACCATCGCATCCAATGGAGTTACCCAGTACTGTATGTACTGCATTGTTCCTGTTATTATGTGGTAACTATCAAATTACCACGTGTCATCACTATAACATTAGGTTGATCCACTATGGAAATTCATTCTGTTCAACAGCAGTCTAAATTCTTCATTTTGTCCCTCTGGTGATGTGGACAGGTAGATTACTTACTGAGCTATACTAAAGGTTAAAGGACTAGGTTAGGCACTTCATAGATTAAACCTGATCAAACAGCCTGATCTGCCACCTTTTCCCACTATGAGTTTCATTACTCCACTGCAGATGGGATAATACTTGACAAGGTACTACTATCTGTCCCAAAGTGATCATTTTCTCCTTAAATTTCCTGTAAAACCTACATCAGCTCTCCCTCTCCACAGCTATAGGAGGTTCTATCTTAAAAAAAAATAGAGTAGAAAAGCAGGTTTTGCTGGCTTTAAATGAAAGAGTCAAAGATGTCAGGAGATCCATATAGGACTTGCATTGTTACTAATCTATTTTACTGAGAAGACATACAGAAAATAATACTGTGATGGGAGGAAAGAGTATTAGGGGTTTTTTTAAAGGGACAAACAGAAATAGACCATGATAAGCTTTGGTTCGCACATTCTCTGCGTCTATGTTTCTGTGAAGAACAAAATTAAGTGTTAGAAGTGTTTTAAAATAACATTAGGAATACACACACAAGTCTTGGAAACGGCCCAAGTGAGGGAGCAACACTGCAAGTGTAGCTCTCAACCTGGGAACCTCCTACACTACAACAAACTCATTAGCAACTGCTAACAAGCCACCTGGTGTGAGCTACATGATAAGTGAAAATACGACAGCGAGAATTTTATGAAAATGGTTATCACCCATCAGTGCATTCACTACGAGGAGTATTTTGCACATATACTTTGCATTAACACTTGGAAGGTGCTCAGATGTTAGGCGAACGGCAGCCCACGCAAGAGCCCGCACAGATGACACAGTGGTTTCAAGGGCACAGGATTGTTCACTATTAGCTTCAGTGACATCTAAATAGATGCACAGCCAAATTTATACACAAATGAAAGTCAAAGACGTTACGGGGACAAAGACAATTGGGTAATTATGTAAATAAAATTTGAAATATTAGATTTATCAAAATGAGGAGAGCGTCTTCTTACCATGATTAGTTAGCACACAGCAGAGACCCTGAGAAGACAAGACAATTACTGTTTCACACAGGTTAGCAGAATAAGATATACTGTCTGGGGAAAGTAAGATTTATAGACAACTACCGTGTGTCATCTTCACCAGGACCAGCCTCAGGTTTGCAAGTGTGCCTGAATTAACATAGAGGTAAAACAACTTTTTTTTCACTTCTGAAGAAAGGCCTGAGGTCTCGGAAAAACCCACAGTAATAATTACTCTCCCTGCAGAATGCTCCCACCTTAACAGCTGCAGCTCATGGTTGAGCTTTTTGAAACAGTTCATCGATAGGTAAAGGTAGTCCTCTGGCTACATGTGGTAAAAAATTGCTTAAGGACAGCTTTTTCCAAAAAATGGCTCACTTCCCTTCCCCTTTGGACTTTTGCACTTCTGACCATTGCTACGTCTGCCATCTGCCAGCTGCTCTGAGGCTCAAGGTTACAGCACTGGAGATGCATGCAGTTTTCTAGTATCAGGAACTAACAGCAAGTTTGCAACTGTACATTTATTGACAAATCATGCATTGTTGTCTCTTCAACAATTTACCTCCAACCTTATTCTGTATTTTCTAGAATCCCTTGCAGAATCCAGCTCCCCTTATGTACAGTCATTTCAAAGTTGTCTAACAAGGAACGGTGGTCAGCAGAGGCGAACGACAATTGGAAGAGGAACTCCATGGAAGCAATTTCAACAGAAGACCAGAAGCAAGAAATGGAAACAGGTTCATGTCCTCATATTACATCTAGGTTGTTCTTACACTGTCAAATATAGTGCCTCCAAATCACAAGTGATATTGCTCTGTTTATAGTAACAAACATGGTGGAACGACGTACGTACGCATCACTCGGGAGGTTTCACCACTGTGCCCTCTAGTACTACTCAAAGGGGACACAGTAAAACAGCAGCAGGGTCCTACCTTTGTTCACACTACATCTTGCATCACTTTCTACACCAGCAGTGAGACATGCACTTAATCATCTAAATGGCAGCTTTTTACAGCAGGTTTGCTGCTCAAGATCTACCTTTGACTCTAAATGTGCCAACGAGATTGAGTTCAGAAAGATCTGTGTTACTTAACTTGACCTCACACCTGAGAAACTGCCCTGATAAAAATCATTTCTGTACACAGAACTTCTGTGTAAGTGTGCGAGTAATTCTGTGATGCAATGAGCAGCATCTCCAGTACTGGGATCTTCCCAAGCATTGCCTTAAATAAAAGCTTTGGAGCCAATGGTACCTGTGTTACTCATGGGAAGTAATGAACCAAGTTATGGGAGAGGGAGAGTGAGGACTTTGTCTCTTTAATTTTGCATGCATGATAATGTTTTTAACCACTAAGGTCATACCTGCATGTGATGACTGACAACTTTTCAGCTTGATTCAAAGCAAACAGCTGTTGGTTTGATTGCCTAGCAACTAAAAGTTGATGTATGACCCTTAAGATGGATAACTACCATAAATCACCTCATTCAGACTCTCAGGGAAAAAAATTAAAAAACAATGGTTTTCATGACATTTGCTGCACTCCATAATGTGCCATGATAAATTTGGCTGCCTTATGGATGCACAGTTGTGGCTGCTGAAATTAGACACTTTTGTTTTCTGCATTCTGCAGTTCTTGTAACCCCCTCTGTAAGGTGTGTTCATATTAATATACTCCACTGTCAGAAGAAAGCAGAATACCAGAAGCTACTGTCAGTCACCACAAGGCAGGGGGAATCTGTGTTGAATCTCTGCATCACCAAACAGCTTTTAATCAGGAAACAGCAGTCTTATATCATAGCTATGGCACTGGGCTACATGCATTAATAATGGTTACAATATATTTAGTGTAATGACTTGACCTCGGTCAACATTATTGATGCTGTGATTAATATGAATTTGATAAACTGCTTCCTCTTTGAAGACATTTTGTATGTTTCTCAAGCAAGAGAAAAATACTTTTTTATGTATAAGTAAATATAGCAGGCCTTCATAGAGGCATTCTGATCTCAGCTGCACAGGTGTAAAAATAGATTTCTCAGGATTTTTGCTAGTGTCCTTGAAATTTAAATCTAGACCATGAGAAAGAGGGGAAAAAAATCCCCATTAATAGAAGGAAAAAAAAATCCCAAACCACGATTCTAAATGGAAGGCCATATTCCTCCCAGAGAGTGTTCAGACAGAAAGGGAAATTCCCTTTTATTGTTCCAGATAATAGGATTTTTGTGTTTGTTATGTACAGAATACATATGCATTCAAAAACAGATGTTCATAATTGTTTCCATTGTTTGGACTTTTTTTTATAAACTCTTGAGCTTGACTATTCATATGAAAACTCTCATACTGAATTTCGTTTATGACAGCCAAGTGATTTCTGGTTTTGTTTAAACAAAAAAAAAAAAAAAAAAAAAAAAAACAAACAAGGAAATACTTTGGTGCAAGTTTTAGTATATCCTTGTGGAAGTGCTCTCTTAAATGATAGTATGTGAGGAGTTCACCAGGGACAAGTGTGGTAGGAGCTACCTTTCTCTTAGTAGACACATGAATAAACTGCTGTCCAAGGCAATTTCTTTGCACAACACAGCAAATCCCAAATTGTGATACATAACCCACTGAGGAGGGGCAGGTCAGGAGAGATCTAAGCTATAATCAGAGGCAAGAAAAAGGACTCCAAAACCTAAATCAGTGGGAAATGGAAGCTATCAGTGGAAATCAGAAAACTGGAAATCAGACAGAAATGGAAGATAAGCAACTTCATGTGGGAAGTAGACACCTGAACAAAGTAATTGGGAAAATGATGCTAAGGGAAGAAAGTTTTGAGGTGGGACTGAGCTGTCAAAACACGCAGAGGAAGTGTGTTTGACACCTGCTTATGCTGTATCTAGACCTATGCTACTGGTTTCAAGAACTCTCCCCTCTACTGAACTCAGCTGAGGATTTTGTGAGTTCAAGTTAAGTCATTTTAAAAAAATCAAACGTCATATTCCAACACAAGAAACATTCTAATAACTTCACAAAGCACACTAGTACACTGGTGGTACTAGATCAGAAATAACACTTAGCTGAACCATGCCTTCAGATTTTCAGTGGGTTGTAAGTAGTTTTTTAAAACATATCCTGAAAATATATGTTTCCAGTTGCAAGATCTCTATCTGCATTTCTTAATCTTAAATAAAAGAGGAATGTAAGCTCAGTATGCACAAGGCTGTTGATTTCTCAGCAACCAAGAAAGTTGATGCTCCACCAGGTACGTGCACCATTTACTAGATGCTCCACTTCTGTAAGATACCTCAAGCAGTAAGTGAATATGTAGTTTACATGCTCTTTGTCTCTCCCAGAAGAGATGCACATGGCAATGTAACAATGCTAGTTGCGATGCAATTTATTTGGAGCTTCTGAAATTTCAGATCACAGCACTCTATAATCAATATTTTGCATTATTCAGCCACAGTACCCCTTCAACTGAGAACCTAACTAGTGTAATTCATACAAACAAGAGTCTCAAGTGCACCTAGATATGTTTAGCATAAAAGCACTTATACACATATAACATTCAGACACAATCTCTATTTATTGTCTCAGCTTTAAGTCTCGGATGCCTCAGTGAAGGACCTGCTAAAGAGGACAAGACGGCATGCTGGCCCTTTAAAACTGAAATGCTTGTTTCCTTTCTGTAAGAAAAGTAAATCATGCTATAGTGAATGGAGCTTTGAAAAAGCATCCATCCATTAAAGTTCATGGATCCTCGTTTCCAGATTGTCCCTCCCCTGGCTGTGTCTCAAGTTACAGCCTTGTACAATCCAAGTCTAAATAATATTCACTATGATAAATGACACCATAACTCCGATATCCACAATCAATCTTTGCTTTAAAGATACATCCATCTTCAATAATGTTGATGGGGATTCTGTAAAATGGGAAACGTGACTGTTTTCCCGACCTCCTAACAGTGGGGGAAGGAAGCTCTGAGTGATGGCTGTCAGCCCACATCTGGCTGCAAAAATAAATTAGCCTTATGTAGACAAATGAAAGGACCAGCGCTGACTAGAAAACAGCCACTCCTGAGCAATGGCTAATTTATAGGACTCCTTTCTGGAAAGTTCCTAGCTGAGGCTACAGTCTCCTTAGCTATCTCTTTAAATGATATCTGATGCTGTAAATAACTTCAGTGTGGTAGGAACTATGCAAAGTACAAAGAGTGATTTGGTGGGGGAAGGGGAGGAGACAATAACTTTCTCACATTCCTTGTACATGATCAAGATGTAGAATTCAGCCATTTAAAATACACTCGGGCACACACATGCAAACCAAAGTTTTGTTTCAGCAAAAACGTTGTATTTTGAAAATATGCTCTTCTTCATTTGACACAAGATTTTTTTCTGCAACAACTCCTTTGTCATCTCCTGGGCTGCAGGACGGAGGCAACTACATTACAGAAATTAAACTATTCAGTGCAAGCGACACCTTGAGGTTTGGGGATTTTTTTTTTTTCCCTGTTAAATGCTATAAACTTCTCTTTCTCTCACCTTTTCCCCTCTAGCTGATAGACGAGTTTCAGGAGAAGCACGGCAAGTCCTACCAAGTCACTTCCTCTATACAGGTGCTGTGCGGGTGTTGTGAAGTGGCATACACAGAACCTACCCGCTGTATTTATTTCAGCACACGGTTTCAGAATAACCCAAAGGAGAATTTAAATGGGAAGGTGGCAGAAGACTCCCTCTGTGTCTCACTCCCTGCCTTACACGCAGCACAAATCGCTACCTGTGCATAGGACAGTGGCTACCCTTTTCTCACAACTGAAATGCTTTATTACTTTTTTCTTTATGTCTTTGACCTTGTCCTGCTGTAGGAAAAACGTCAGGCTTTAACTCTTATAGCATACAATATATGGGATTTAAAAACAAAGGGTAAAAAAAAGGAGGAGTCCTTCCCAGGGGGAGTGGGGACGGGACGCCGGGGCGGGCGGACGGAGGGTGTCCCCTGGCACCCGGGCACTGCAGCTCCCGCGGGAGGTCCGGCGGTGGCAGTGGCAGCAGCGAGGGTTAATTCTGTGAAGGTTGAAGGACTTACAGTAATGCTGCGAAGACAGAAACATCACAGGCTTTCCTGGCAAGAGGCTCGCAGAGGGTAGGAGGGGACTGCGAAATGAACTCTCTCAGGCTTTGTCGTGTGCGTTTCCCAAGGCCCGGCCTGGCCCCTTTGATAAATGACACATGTCATTCTGTCAGGGGCTGACACTGCAGCTGGGAGGGCCGGTGATGTATGGCTCTGCTGAAAAGGAAATCAACTTTTTGGCACCAAGTAAGACTGTGCCCTGTGTAAGGATTTTGTTTCTCAAAAAGTGAAAGATAGACTTAGGATTTAAAAAAAAAAAAAAAAAGTTGAAAAACAGATTGAACGACAGCTTACACTTAACATAAATTAACTCGGTAATGGCGAAATGTGCTAGCCTGTGATAAATAAAAGCTACATTAGTCAATTATTAATCACACTCCAACTTGTAGCCAAAACTCATGACTTAAATCTGAGGCTTGAGCTGCCTTACAAACAGATAAGACAGTGTTTGATAGATGTCTTGCATAGTGTAATCAGGAAGGAATCAAAGGCTTAGTGGTTTAACCAGGGGGGGTGTGGAAGGTTCTGGAAACTCAGACTGGGTAAAGTGGATAACTGGATTGAAAGCGCCCTTTCACTGGGGATACAGTATATCTTTTGACTGCTTAAAAAGAGAGAGAGAGAGAGAGAGAGAGAGAGAGAGAGAGAGAGAGAGAGAGAGAGAGAGAGAGGGGGAGACAGACATATCTGAATTTAGTTTAATCTTTTTTTTATATACAGGAATGTCTTGAAACTGTATTTCCCTCCCCCACCTCCCACCACCACCACCACTGTGTTAAATCATTTAAATCTGATCACTATTAAATGGATTCTCACCGAGACATCAAGTGTTTCAAATATGATCGTTTTGCACGGATTACAATTTAAGCATTTTATTTAATCGAATGAACTCACATCAGGCTGCAACACATTCATGCAGATACAAGCTGTAGAGAAAGCACAGAGCTGCATAAACTAAATGATTCCTATTCAACCAGCCTGTAAAGACAAAATAAAGGATTTCAGATACAAAGAAAAAAAATAAACATCTAAAAACACGGCAGGGCCGGGGAGAAGGAGAAGAGATGCAGTATCTAAAAACTAGCACCATGCTTATAGGAAAGGCTGAACTTGCCCATCACCTCGATGACATGCAATCACAGACTAGCTCTGGTTTTTGTTTATCCTCTATCTACAGAGCAACTTGATGGATACTGAACCCAAAGGTGACTTTCATCCCTCTGACCAGAGAGAGAACTAGCACCACATAGCACTGAAATACCACTCCTATATGTCTGGCTGACCTAAAATGCTAACAGGCTTTCTGGAGGTCCTCAACCCAGCTGTGACAGGATGCGAGTTTCATCATCTTCCTCCCTGTGTGGATGTTCTCATGCCACCTCCTCCCCACTATCCAGAACTATGTGTAAGTGAAAGGATACACAGAGCCTTGAACAGAAGTATTTCTTGGGTGAGTAGTAGCCTCGGGTCCTGACCTGGCAAGGAGCTGTACGTGGGCACACCCCTGTGACTGCACAGAGCTGCTGGTTCAGGGGCTTCACGCCAGGTAAGCCGCCGTCTAGCATCAGTTCTCTCTTCACCAGACATTACTGGGGAGCATCACTGGGATGGGGGCCCCTTCCTGATCCAGGCCTTAAAGAGCCCTGCTGTCACCTGGAACACTGGCTAAATGTTTGTTTCTCAATCGGTAATTTCCGTATGTTTTACGTCACTTCTAGCAAGGCACCCATCGCACAGGTTCATCAGTGACTTGTTTAACTCTCCCGAAGCCTCAGACGCGATGTGGAACTGCCGTATCGCACAACTGACTTGACTTTTTAACCAGGACACAGAAAACACACAAATCCTAACAAGGAAAGTAAGTGTTCACATCATCAGCCATGAAGGACTTTATCAGACAACTTTCCCAGCCACCAAAACACTGCAGAAAAAAACCTCTGACCTTAAAAAAAATAAATTATTTACTTTCTTCCCCTCAGTAGCACTTCATACTACAAAATATGGAAACTTCGAAATGTTTCTACATGGGACAGGGTCCTACTGTGCATGGTGCTGTACAGATATGCCAGGAAACAAACGAGCTTTTAATGTTAATCAAGTGAAACTCCATTCTTCAGTTTACACATGCTGTACATGTTTGGCTTTTTTAACAGTACAAAGATGAAAATATAAAGGAAATCCTCTGTAACTGTAAATTTACACAACCAGTTACAGCCAGTGTTTGAAATCTCTACACATTCTATGCATGCACATAGATACATTTAACCACATACATTCCCTTGCCCTACTACCTGCCATCAGGATTTCATATTATAAAGTAACGTACCACCGTTAGGCAACATATTTCTTTACATGGCGGTGTAGACTTGCCGGTAGATTCAAAAAGGATCCAGTTTACCTCAGCTTTTAGAAGTAAACTACTGGTTTCACTCAAGTAAAATCTCAGATCATCTCAACCAGATGAAAATGACAGCAGTTGTACAGATCACAGCAGCTATATACCCACTCACCAACTTCAAGGTGGAGCAGAGTGCTTAATTGAGGAATTTAAAAACAACGACTGAAAAAAGGCACAAATTTCAAAGGAAATGAAATAGGGAGGCCCTTTGAAACCCAAACTTCAGTGACAGCCCCTACAGATAGTACAGCTATTTTCTGAATACATGTGAAATTTGACTACAGAAAGAAGATAAGGAGCAAAGGAACAGTGTGTATTTAAAAACATGTGCACACTGCCTGGTGTTTTAAACTATTGCTAGAGTATCATTTTTTTAAGTCCATAAAATTTCAGATAGTGTGCAAAATGTTTATATATTACCAAGGTCTCCCTTTAAAAGGTTTATACTTTTACTTTATGACCTGTCCTTGATTTGACACTTCCGCTCATCAGAAAGGGATTTATAAAATAATCCTGAAGGTGAGGAACAGACATCTGTCAGGGACTGAGTTTCACTTTGCGAAATTTAAGAAGGGAGAGAAATCCTGTTAAGCTCTCTTTAGTCACCAATAGACATCAAAGGTAATAATTAAAGAAGACAGACGTCATAAAAATAAATTTATGTAGTTCTTTATAATGCACAAGCACTCTAGTGTGTAAAACATCTATTACAGTGAAGGAAAATACAACATTCCAAATGAGCAAAAATCTGTTTTGAGTTTTTTGCCTACTTGAGTAACATTTAAAAAAACAAACAAACAAAAAAAAATACAAAAAAAAACCCCACCCAAGTTTAAACTAAAGTCTTTCAAAACCTTTGCCATCTGTGGGTACATGAACTATGGATGACCCCGAATGATTTGCACTCTGCTCAGAATCCCTTAGAAAGCACGGGAAAAAGTATCATTAAGAATGACTGATGACTGCCAGTCATGGTTGACCTCACCCAAGCTTTGGTCTCTGCCTCAGTAATAAGCTGTCCTTTATTAGCACCAACACTCCATAAAAGGGGTGTGTTTAGTCACAGGATAGTGGCCTTCTAATGCTCATTGCTTCTCCCTGAAAGATTGATTAGTGCTCATTTTTACTGCCTTCACAGTATATACAGTGACAGTGCTGCAGAGTGTCAGGGCCTGCAATATTGATGATAAGTACAACTACAAACTAGACGTTTGGAAAAGGCAGAGGACTGGGAGTTCACTCGGCTTTTCAACTGGAAAACACTACCAAAACAAAAAGGACAAAACATAAGCTTACACATGAGCTACCGATATTCTGGTAAAGATAATCTGAGGCTAGGGAATTCCTTCTCCCTGAATAAAGGCCATTTAAAATAGAAAACTTAACAGAGAGGGTTGTTTTCTCCATTTCATGTTGAAAATGCACAGGCATTTTCCCTTTCACAGGCCAGATATGAAGGCAAAAAAAAAAGTACCCTAAAATATCATTGTTGTGATTTTTTTTTTAATTTCAGAAATGCTTTTAAGTAGTGACTTAAAGGGTAGGAAAAAAATAAATCCTTCCTAAGCACAGAGAGTGAATGTTCCTGATTTGAAAGCTACTCCAGTGTCCCTTTGCAGCAGCAGGTGCTTCTTTGAGGGTAAAAAAGAAAGGAAACGTGAAGAACACATTGGCCATGTTACCGTCTTCTGCACAAATCTGCCTGCATTAATAGGACTCCGCCGCAGCTTTTACTCTTATATTTGAAGTCAGTGGGATCTGTGCAAATTCCCTCAGTGAAGTTAAGCTCTGGAGTACAAGCTAACACCATCACAGAAAAGAACTATGTGGTAGAGTCATGTAATGCAGGCTGCAATCGCATGCAGTGCAAAGCACATCTAAAATAGAGCAAGACCCAAATGTGGTCCTTGCAAAGCGTCAGCACTGCAGTGATGAAAAAGCAGGTAAGGATTCGTGAACTTTTTCATATTAAGAAATTCCAACCTGAACTCATTACTTGGAAGAGCCATGCCTTGACTTAATTTGATTTTAAAAGTAGAGCAGAATTGAAAACAGTCTTTAAAAGTGGTGTTTTAACCAGAGACTTTATAGCATACGAAGCCAGCACAAAGTTATACTCTAGTAGTTTCATATGGAACAACTTGTCCATATGGCTCTTCTTGGGAACGAGTCATTTCACATGTTACAGCAAGATACAGCTGAAAAAAAAGGCATGTTTCACTGTTACTTTTATATAGCTGGAAACTTGAGCACAGCAACCTCATACCAAAAAGTATTACAGCAAGAGTTTACTGCATTAATAATAGGATGCTCTACTGCTGTGACACATTCTGTACTTGGAAATAAATATTAGTCACAATGGTTAGGTTTTAAAATCGTATACTTTAAAGCTGAGCTGTAACTGTGACACTTGCTATAGTGATGATTTGCCAATAAGGCCTATTAACCATTTTGCAAAAAGCTCCTTCCTTTACTCAGTCTGTTGTACTACCTTAACAATATCTGGCTATAAATCATTTAGAGACATTCTTACTTAAAAAAGAACCAAAAAAAAGCAAACCACAAACACTAGCACTGAAAAACTGCATGTTGAAAATTCACATTCTCATTTTTGCATTCAATTATCATCTTTCGATCTCATCACACACAGGTTAGTTGCAAGTAATAAATTATTACTTTTTTCAATTTTAAAATAATAATTAAAAATTCCTACTACAGGACTATATTTTGTGAGACATCATGGTTCAAGTCCCATGCCACGAAAGTCCATGGCATGCTCTTTCATATAGAATCAATGAATAGTCTTCCTTTGGGCTTTGGATCAGGCCCAGTGTGGAAAGCATCCATTCTTTTCATTCACGTACATATACCTCCCATTTATTCAAATAATAATGATTGGAGAAAAAAAGTTAAAAAAAAAAA
>NW_008604838.1:0-16781 GCF_000691845.1 Merops nubicus
TTCTATGATTCTATGATTCTAATACCTTAGCCATTTGTATTTTGTTCCCAGTAGTACTCCACAGTTACCAAAAATCTGGATAACTGTATCTTTGAAACTTACACATTGGGAGAAACTTAGACATTTATTCTTAAGATCTTCTTGCAAATTGAGAAGAGGATCACATCTCTTATGTTCATTTACAGCAAAGACATTCAGTGTATGAAGCAGAATGATACCTTTGACCACTGGGCTTTTCAAGTTTACCCCATGAACTGTAATTGGACATTGGAAAACAATTTCGTTAGTACAAAGGTCTTCTAGTAAATATATTTCATTAACAGATGACCTTAAAAGAGAGATTTTTGACATGCTTTAAAACTTGCATTCCAAACAGTGAATTTAACAGCAATGTTGTAAAATTAGATAGATTGTATGAGATATTTCCACAGAGTCACCCAAATTCAATATTCAGTGACCTCACAATAATTCTGAATTAGTTCAAGCTATAATTTGTTCATTCAACACAGTAACTGTGGATCAGAGCCCAGACACTGAGATGGGAGATCCTGCACTTCAGGGTCAGATAGCACTCAATCTGCCTCAATTGTGTTTACAAACTATGTCCAGAAAAAAAACCAGAAAGTTATTGTTTGATCCATATCTATGTAACAGTAATATATCTCCAAAAGATTGCAATATTGCATTTTTTTAGTCCCATCAGCCATTGTGCTTTAAGAAACTTTCCAAACTAACTGTTCAAGAGGTAGGGAATAAAAAATTCCATACTAGACGTAGCAATATCATGCACTGTTTAGTTTAAAATAATTGATTTAAATTAAACTTCAAGGATGCTGAAAAACCTTACCTTCTTTGCAGAGGTTGAGATTTTGCTGAATACATTTTTTAGATAGTGTCATGTGGACAGTATGTGCTCATATCAAGTTTCTAAGCTAGGCATTGTTTCCAGCTTCCCTTCTACTGTGTTTCTGGCTGATGAACAAACAAATATTGAAAGTAATACACAGAGGAAAAAAATTACTGAAAAAAAAAAAAAAAAGACATGTTCCATTTGTAGATTTAATTAAGATATCATGTCAATAGAAAAGCACTTAGTCACAGAATAACAATTTCCTGCTGCTGTGTATGCACCAAGCCAAAGCTGCGGAGTTTATTTTCAAAGTAGGAGATACTGGTCCTGCCACAGCTGCCAAGACAAGTGATATTACACCCTTGTAGATAATGCCTGGCATTAGTTTAATAATTTAACCTCATGGAAATCTTGAACTGCTGCTTGACAGAGGAGAGTGTCAGAAGAAAGGTCAGGGCTGTAGTTACTCTTTCCTTGGTGTCAGTTGCTGGCCACTGTCAGACATCACAGCTTAGGTGACTGTCTTTTTAGTCAGACTCATCAGGGTCATTTTGTAGCAGACAAAAATTGCCTGTGTTGCAAGACTCTCAGTGTCAACTCAGCTTTGGATACCTAACTTCACATAAGCCTTTGAAAGCCAACAGGACCTTTTGGAATCTCATTGCTGCTTAGTGTGGGGGGAGGCATTGGAGTTTGTGTCATCTGTCCAGTTTTCTTGCCTGGCACCATTCAGGAGAATTCCAATTTACTTCTAAATGTAATTCAGATGGTGAAGCTGGGGCATTCTCACAGTGTAAAACCACAGCCAAGAAGCTGTACTGCTTGCTATTGGTCCCACCTGGGAAAGAGAAGGAAATTAGAGAAGATGGAGTAGGTAGAGCACTCTGACAGCTCCCCAGGAGGACTATGGTCCTCTGACACCTGTGCAGAGCCTAAACAGGCAAGAAAAGCCTTTTGCAAGATGTATGTAGGACCAGAGTGAAAGGGAGATTTGGGATGCTAAATCCCACCCAAATCATTCTTTCCCCCATTGGTACGTTCAGCTTGGGCTACACACAGCAAAGGCTTTAGACCATCTGACAGATTTTTAGCAAGGAAAGGCCAGCCAGGTTATTTTCAGCAAATAAAAGTGAGTCATTGTTTTGAATTGTAATTTCCAAGGACTATTCAGGACCGATGAATAAATAAATAGGTATTTATGCATTTTATATTGAAAGTCTTCATTCTGCTCTGATTATTGCATGCCAAGTTGTAGCTAAAAAGACAGTATTCTCATCACCCCATCAGGCTACCTAATTTGTTATAACTAAAACCATGATGCAAACAAAGCCAGAAAACACCATGTCCCAAAAACTTTCCCCAGACAGGCGCTATTATTTTTGAAAAATCACATTTCTGACTCTGAGCCTAACACGAAAACAGCTTAAAACTTGACCAGAATCAATACTGAGACTGTAACAGAGAGTGGAGTGTAAACTCAGGCTCCTATTATTGTAACCTCAAATTTTCTCAAATTCCTTCTTGGAAGTCATGCTTGCCCTACTTAGAAAGATACTAAAATACCTCTTATATAACTGCTCAAGAAAAGCTGTACGTAGGGAATAAACTACTGAGCTGACATTCATTTCCTTTCACTCTAGTGTTCTGCAGTATGACATATTTTGCATCAGCTCCACTGTGCAAGGTTCTTCTATCTATCAACTTAAAGAGAAAAGTTTGACATTAAATTTATTTCCTGGATAATATACTGGATGCTTCAGAATTCTACACTGAAGTATGAAGTGATAGTGTCTGTTGAAGCCATCAGTTCTTATTGACAAGTCTGGCTAAATTATCAGGTTGTATGTAATTTTATTTGAGCGTAGGAAAATGAAGGTTATAGCCAAGAGCTTGGTGGGGTTTTCTTTCCTGAGATGATGATTTATTCATTTTGGCTTCAATAGCTATGGTGTCAGGCGTATTTTATATTTTTCCAACTTTGACACTTCAAACATTTGATTTCCCTTTGCAACTTCCAGCCTAAAACATGTTTCCCATTATAGATATTCAAGTGACTGCCTTGCACACACTGACTCATGAGGCTGGTTTTTATTTTCACAAAATATATAACCCTATTTGAATAAAATACAGATGGTGTCCAATACATTAAACACAGCAAATTTGCCATTCCCTCCTTCATCCCCTCTGTGTTCCGTTACCCAGATTTTCTGTGGCTATATGAAATTTTATCAGCCTCAAAAGCTCCAAGAGGACATGGCAATAGAAATTTGATGCCATTCATGTATGGTTTGCTACAATAAATAATGCACATTTTTTAATTACTAGTATTTTTCTGCAAGATTCTGTCTCTGGACCTCTGCTTTAAAGGGAGGTGCATGCCCCATGGAAGGTACTGAACAGCCAGCTTCACATGGTCTTGTGGTAGAGTTTGAATTAAGGGCAATCAACACAGAATATGGCACCAAGCAGCTTTCCTTCCTAGGTGGCAGACGACACAGATTCAGTGGTCTTTTCCAAACAATTCAGAAGGAAAGGAAAAAGGCAATATACTATTAGTAGAGCGAATTAATTGAGTAAATTGGTAAAAACTGATAAAACTAGTTGAAGAAAAATTGCTCTAATTCTGCTGGGAAACTGTAAGTATAGAACATCGTATACATATGCATAAAGCTTAATTGGAATGCACAAGAATCTTTTTAATAAGATTCTATCAGTATCACTAGATGGCATTGGAGGGTGCTTTATCTCATCGTAGGAAAAAGGTAGCTTTTGTCAGCACTCATAGTCATTTTTATTAGGAACACTAGCAGTTGAAGATTTTATTCCAAGCAAGCTGAAGGCATGTTCTATGCAGCTTTGGTGAGGGAATTTCAAATGGAAGCCAGAACCAAGGCTGGCTGAGCAGTCACTGCATTGCTGCCATTTCCCTCTGTCACACACAAGGAGTCCACCATCTCTGAGCTAGGGCTGGAAGACTGACATCCAGAAACAAACTGCAAAGAGTACCACAGAAATGGAGAATTGATATTACGTGGGCTGGGGACTTCAGAGATGTAAGAGTTAATCTGTTGCTGGGATTTAGAGTGGAATTTTTCATACTGTATATTTGGTTTCCCCCCCCCCACACACAGTAAACTATACAAATATTATTTTATAAATGGTATCTGCTTTTCTTACACCTTTATTATGTAGCACTCATGTCCTCTTCCTCTTACTTTTAGAATGAGATGTGTTTGCCATCCTGTGATATTTGTGTTTAGCATCAACATCCATTTCAGAATTACTGCTAATTTTAGTTGCCTAATCTTGACCACTGATTGTTACTGCAAAGAAGCCATGCAGAATCAGATGTACCACAGCTACAGTGGCTTTTGAATCTCAAGGTTATTACTACACTTAAAGAGTTCTCTTTTATTCATACTCTTTAGTAGCTGGTAAAAAGAAGCCAAGAGGAGTTTGTTCCCTTAGGAACACATGATTCTAGGAGCTCAGTCGTTCAGAAATGGACTGCATATCATAATAATTACATGCCATGGAATATATGTTACAATGTAAGACAATAAAATTATGATTTCTTTTCACTCTACCACCTTGACCCACAATCGAAGACATTAAACTTTTCAGTTCTTCAGGTAGACTGTGCAGAGCCTGTTGGCAAATTCAGTGCTATAAGCAACAAAATGAGCTTTATTTTTTGCATCTGTCATATTCTCTCTGCTCAATAGCTGTCTTTTGTCAAAGTTCTACAATTGATCAGAAATCAGAGCCATATACAGATGAAAACTTGACATTTAATTGAAATGTTTCCATTCTTCAAACAGGCTCAAGTCCCCTCTTGGGAGCTAAAGGATGGTAAAACCTGTAGAAAGAGTGGTGTTGAAGCTGATCAACAGCTTGTGTCCAAGGATGAACACCTGCTAGGAAGTCATATAAGGTTTTTAACAGGTCATGAACTCACAAAACCAAGGTCTTGCATATTAAGTACATGCACTTCTACAAGTGCCACTGTTCCCCTGGCCATCAGTTTGTCTGACTAGCTGCTCTGCATTCCTTCTAGTATATTTAAAGAAAGCTGCAAATCATAAATACCAATTTGTACCGTTATCTTCACACATGCCAGGTACTTGTAATATTGAAAACTGGAAATTGTTCTTCATACTTGAAGTCAAAAGAAGAATGTAAGTAAGAATGGCATTATAACTGTTAAACAGCAGGTATAGGACATGTATTCCTTTCCTGAAATTATTTAATTAAATAGTGTGTCTAAAGACATTTTCTGTGCTAAAGCTTCCACCTTTAAAGCAAGGTAACTCTTCATGTTGTTATTGTTTAACTCTCACAGGAACCTACACACATGCTCACATACACATGTGTATATACACTGATTTTCCTGTATATTTTTCTTCCCTTACATAGTCCAAACATTTAGGCCCAAGAGACAGGTTTTATTATAGATACATTAAAATCTAGCAGCCCAATTGTGTTTTGTGTGAACATAAATCAAGGATTAACTGAATGACACTGGTGAAATCAAGCTAAGTAAGGTTGGATTCTGGCTTTATCATTTCAACTAGCCAAGTGTAGTCTTCCTTCTCTGCCTCAGTCGTCTGCTGAAAAATGATGTTTAGCAGTATTTTTTCCTTTAAATACCACAATTTCTAACAAATGTGTTGTTATCCCTCTGGCTTGAAATTCGAGTTTCATGATGAGGGTGGCTCCTACTAAATTATATTTTCCCCCAGTTTGCATGGAGAAATGGGGCACTTATTACACAAAGGCAATTGTCAACTGCACACAGCTACAAAGGGAGGAGATACAACATTTTGTTTCTGTCACATCTGCAAAATGCAATTTTAAAAAGCATCTATGTCAACTTGAAAAAAAAGCTCGTATTTAAGTTGCAAGCAACTTACTCATTAAAACATCAATGCTTCTGTGGTGAAGGAAGGATATGGACCTTACTCTTTTGCTGACTGCATGCCCCAATAGGAGGGACACTGCCATGAACAGGCAGCACACAAACCAGATCTTTCTCTCCAATTCTGAAGTATAGAGGAAGGATCTGAGGCATCTAACAACCAGAAGAATAAAAAGATTGATATATTGACAGTGCAGGATGAAGCAAAGCCAGGAACTAACCAACTCAGAAGCCAGGTGACCAGTCCAATTCCAACCATAGAGCAATTGCCAAAAAACCAGCACCATTATTACACACATAATCCTTCCAGTTGTGGTGGTGTCCTCCCATTGCTGGAAGCTCTGCCTGCAGCAAAGAGCCACAAAACCCTTCCAACAACTGGAAACCCTACATAGTCCATCCACTGCCAGCAGAGCCAGCCTTTATACTGTTAACTTTAGAGGAAGAATACCTGATGTTAATTTTAAAGGCAGGGCACTTGGTGGTGAGTTCCTAATTGGTTTTCACCCAAGGCTGGCCAGGCTCTGAGAGAAAATCAAGAGGAAGATCTTTCCTGCCTGGTTGTGGACACCATCCCCATACCAAACCTGATTCAGGGCTGTGGGTTTAGACCCTACCACTTCACCTACATATTTGGGAAGTCTCAGATGCAGTCAGACCAAGTCAGGCCCATGTGTCTCACTCCTGCTTAAAACTCAGAGAGAGAAAAAAAAATTGTTTTCTTAAAAAAAAAAATCAAACTATTACTTCTCAAAAAAAAACCCCAGAGTATAATTGTAAAGTCTTTATATACTGCCTGTTTTTTACAAATCTTTCTCTTCTGCCTTGAGCCCCATTTTCTTCCTTCTGCAACCAACTGATGAAAATTTCAGTTGAGTCTTTTCAACTCAGATCTGTTTGACTTCTTTCAACACAGTTTCACATTTTGACCAAAAGGTTAGGGATATGTTTCCCTGGAAAAAAACTTGTGAACAGTGTTGCAACTCCATTTTTCCTTTTTTTTCTTTTTTTTTTTTTCTTTTCCTCCCTAGTAGTAGGTTTTAGTTAGTCCTCACAGAAATTAAGTAGTAGGTTTTAGTTAGCCCTCACAGAAAATAACTGCTAAAGCATACACGATAAGGCTCTCCCTACTAAAGTTGGAACATCCCTGTATTCATGTTTCTTCCTGACAAGCAACTAACATGATCTCTGGATGTTCACTATCACATTCCATATGCTTTGAATTACAAGTCCTCTAAATCATTTCCTTAATCTAAGGTATTATCAACAAGAGTGTCTTTTTTGCTCCAAATAGCAACAGTGCATGAAGGTGCAGGGCCTTATAGACATCAACGGGGCCAGCACCAGTAGAAGTGGAATAATGGTGTATGTTTTGCCTCTCCAAATCTCCTTGCAATGCATTCCTCCTGCACGTCCCCAGGTGTCTGTTACAGTGGGAGAGGAGCTGTGCAGGGGAATCCCACTGGGAGCTGCTGGGGCTCTGGTCTCCATAACTATAGCAGACAGAGCCCATGTGCATTGCTGTTTTTCAGGATCCTTGTCTGTGACTGGCTGATTGGTCACTAAATCTACTCCTTTGCTCACCTGCTATGGACACAAGGCTGCATTGATTTATGAGCTGTGATGCAAACTGATAAGGTGAATTTCAGAGGAAAGGACAAAGTCTTCACTGTGCACCTACCATGGTCAGGTCCTGCTCCAAGACAGTGGTCCCCAGTGGTTATCACATACCTGGCAACTGGACAATCTGCCTTCAACCTGAGCTGCAGAAAGAGGCAGGGCAAAGTACATTAGGAATAGCTGTACTGACACGAAACTCCTTTCTCTCATGTTGGAAGAACATCTCTCTGCAAATCTTCACCAGTGTCTTACTGCCCATCCAACCTCCTTCACTCTCTATACAAACTTACCAGAGTTCCTCAGCTGGCATCAGGGTCCACCTGTTTTCAAGCCTTCTCTCAGGGTGAGGAATGCTCATGGTGATATCACTAACTTCATCAGACATTTCTCCTAGATGCAATGTGGTTTGTAACAACCCTTTTCTAGAGCTGAATATATGGGAACTCAGCTTTCCACTCAAAAAGATACATTGAGGTTAGGGAGAAAGCTTTGAGAAATGACCAGAGAGAAAGCAGCAGGCTCAGACAAGATACAGAAAAAAAGAAGACATTTTTATTTTGGTCTAAGCAAAGACCACCCCACTTGGCCTGTCTCCCCTACAACCCTCAGGATGCCAGGCCAGAGGTGATGCTGAAGCAGACTTCACTGCTTGTAGTCTACTCCCAGTGATAGGGCTCATGTCACTCTTTCACCAAACCCCCACAGAGATGCTGGGCAGCTCTCAGAGGTGTTCTGAGCCACAGCCCAGCCAGGGCAATGTGATGCTGGACTGGACCAAACGCTCAGCACAGCTTATCCCAGAGCTGCAGCACCCGCTGCTTCATGCAGCTCTCACTTCTCCAGATGAACCCAACATCCTGTTTAGCACTTCATTTTGTGCACAGGCAACGGGCTTTTCACTGAGGAAATAAGCTCTCCCTGCTCAGTGTGACACACACATAAATAGGTATGCACATGCACACACGTGCATGCATGTGTGCAGGCTCACTCACCTGAAGCCCTGTGGGTGTCTTCTTTCATATTTCTACCTTGTGGCTTGAGAAAGCCAGGAAATGTAAAAAGCAGTCAAAATGTTTGGGGGGGAAAAAACAAATAGAAATGCATTTTCCATAGAAAACATGGAGCAGCTCCCAGGCTGGCTGGCCCATACCTGTCACCCCACTTTGTGCCTTGCTTCCTCCTCCTCCTCCTCTTCTATGGCTTCTCAAAGGTTTCCATACCAGAATCACCAGCCAAGCACTTTGCTGAATCAGACCCACTGCTGCCAAAGTCACTTTCTTCCCACAAATTCAGACTTTTACCAGTGCTTATTACAGCTATTAAATTCACTTATTGTAGCATCATGCCTCTCTTGTTAAGATTTTAATCAGCATTTCCACTGGAAAGCCTTACTCTCAAAGAGTTATAAAACTACCTGCATAAAGTTGATTACTGCTGAAATTTAGAATCCAGCTTCTTGGCTAACACCTACATTTCTTTCTTGCTTACTTGATCTTCGTTTGCAAAAGCTGATGTAAATTGGTTTGGTAAGTTTAGTTCCAGGGACAAACAATTCCTAATTTAAGAGGCATTTATTTCCAGTGCACAGAAACTGATGGAATTAAATTATCCTAAGTTACCTGACTACAGTGCTAAAGAATTAGCATGGGTATCTTTTTGTTTTAAATGTTGCTTTTTTTATTCTACCTAGGAATGTAAGTGAAGAATTTAGCCACTCACATTGTTTTTAAATGCTGAGTATTTTTGGAACGGCACACAGTGCTTAATGGGAAGGCAATCACAGGAGGTTAAAGACTTTCAAAATACATACCAGCACCTCAGTGCCAACAAACAGTATCACTTCAATGAACTGTGCAGTATGTGTTGGCATGATTTATGTAGCAATTTTAAAAGAATCCGTAGTGTTTGTTTATTACCACGGCATGATTGATGGGTTCCTAAGTGTGCAGTGACACAATCAGCTGAGCTGTTACAGCTGGGAGTTTGATAATTTGTGAGTTACACCACGTCACTTCAGCCAATTGCCAGAAGTCATCTGAGTATCACTGACCTCAGAGAAACTGTGGTGAGATGAGACCCACTGCAGACGGTGTCACTGTTGGACCACCTCTCCTGCATGGTCACACTGCTGCCCAGCTCCCCTGGCTCTCCTACTCCCCTGACCCTCCTCGGTAAGGAAATTACACCATTCAGACCAATGAGCAATTCCTTCAGGCTCTACTCTCACCCCTTCCAAATGTTGAAAGACTGGTAGCAGTGTGGCTCAAACCACAGAGTAGGAAAGGCTGCTCAAGCATTGTCTGCTAACAGCCAACTCACTTTGTGACAGGCCACTGCGTAGACAATGCCATCATGTACTCCAGAAACACACCCTCCACTGGGAGCCACTCTGACAACCTCAGCTCCTTCCCAGAAAAGATATCCCAGGCTTAATTTTACATGCAATATATTATGTGTAAGCCTTTTCCAGATTTCCATTTATATGCAACACAAAAAAAATCGAGTATGAAAATAACGGTATTTATATTTTATTTTTTTTTTACAAAAATAAACAATTTGAGAAAACAAAAGCACATTTTTTTTTCCTCACTGTACAAACTACAAAACAGTATGACATTGGTCACTTTAGCATTTACTTCATTGCTTTCACTGAAAGCAAATTCTCTAGACACACCATGCCTGTAAAATGCATTTTATATAGAATTAAGGCTAGCATTCATTTGACATTATTGTCATTTACTTCATTCACTCTAAGAATTAGCAAGCAGTGCCTTCGAAAAACCAAGGATTTGATGATAAAAAATACAAATAACTTCAAGACAGTCATTAAATGAGTACTGTTCCATCAGCTGGATTGCTTTGCCAGTCTGTCAGAGATGTGGCTTCCTGAACAATTCAAACTCGACTCAACAAAAGTCTTAAGCACAGGCTTAATTGTAAGCATATGCTTAGGCCTACCCCTATTCAGCAAAGCACTCGGCACTTGGGCAAGTCCCTACCCTTTCAGGGGGACTATTCATATGCTTATGTGATTTGCTAGACCTGCAAGGTGGCTCTTTTAAACTAAAAATGAAACTTTATGACAAGGTTGGAAGCAAAAATGAAAATTAGCTACAGTCTTGCAATTCTAAAGGTAACCAACTCCTTCCTTTTGACAAACACGCTGGCATTGCATATTTGATAGCTTTAACAAATGCTGATTGTCTTCAGTAATGTTTGCTGTCCAGCTTACAAACTGATAGGCTTCAGTTACTCTGTTGTGATTGTACATTCCCAAATAAATATCAGCGTGGAGGACACAAACTTCCCATAGGAATAGCCAACTTTCTCCCCTGTACACAGGCATACAGGTCAGAAACATTATGCTAACCTTGGTTAGAAAAGCTAGAGCTGCCAGCTCATTTAGAATCAAAATTATACCCTAACAGTGTATCATATCTTGTATTTTGCTTAGGTTTGTTTTTTTTTTTTTTAAAAAAATAAATCACATTTTCAAAATGTTGTTTTATTGCACATTCATCCTGGTCACGCAGGTTATTTCTTTAAAGTTTTGTTTGGCACTCTATAGATTAGAATGAGTAATAGTGCAATTATCTCTCCGGCCACAGCCACCTTCTACATAACAGCTGCCTAGATTTATACACAAACAGTTCTTGTCACTCATGCTACAGACTGAGCCACTTTAGGTGTCAATCTGTCACCTTCACATATGTTATCTTGTCAGGATCAGGCACGATATGATTTGAGGCCATCTTGAAGAAGACAAGCTGCCGACCTGCACCAAAGAGGAAAATAAGGGAGGGGAAGAAAGGAAAAAAAAAGAATTAGAAGTGATAAGCAAAAAGTTGCCTACCTTAAAATACTGACATTTCTCATTCTTCTTCAACTCACGCATTCTTCAGGCAACTGAAGACTGAACTCTGCCTTAACTTCCTCAGTGCAATGTATGTTAAACATGGCTTTCTCTAAAATAGCTCTTGCTGATCACTTTAGAGCTCTGGGTTTTAAAGAAGCTGGAACAAGGTTTCTACTCCTCATACAAAAAAGCACCAGCAAGTGCTAACAGCCTGAGCAGCGTGAGGCACCTGCCATATATACACCCCAGGCCAGTGGGGGCTGAATCTGATGAGGTTTCACTCAGTGGAATTTGTGGGATCAGCAGCACAGTTCTTGTATCTCCCCATGCTTACTGACCTGGCATCTTATTCACATACCTGGCATCCCACGGACCCATGCTGTCATTGCCTTTCCTTGCAGCAGAGGCCAGAGATACCTTCCACAGCTGCCTTCCCTCTCTCTAAATTTCAGAAAATGAAATGCTGTTTACTCCTGGCTGCCTCTCCAGGGGGCTCTCACAACGCTATTCTCTTAAAAAGCATCACATGGCAAACAGGATGCCTCAACCACCGAGCCAATTTCCACGCTGTGGGTTTCAGGGACTCAAGTGCTCATGCATCAGGAATGACAGGGTAAAGGGAACAATAAATAAGACTAGAAATATTGCTACTATGTCTCGTTTACTTTTAATATTGTAAACTGACACAGGAGCTGTTCTAAACGTTCTAGGAATTTCCCTGTGTCATAAAAATGACTTTTTCAGTATTTTAATTCACTTCAATATTCTGCCTATAGATAGTCTGACATGATGACCTAGTAGTCACTGGTTAGCCACAGGCAAGGTTAATATAAATTAGTTTTTTCTACATTCCACAGAAGTCTCTGTTCACATCTCCCAGCCAGAAGCAGAAGAATGGGAGAAAGCTGTAGCAGTACACAGGCTGTAACACTCTGAAACATAGGAACTGTCTAAAGTTTCTACTTGTTCATGATGCTCTCAGAGCTGGGGACCTGCTAGGCAGGTATATAAGCCTGGCTGTGGCGTGTATTTACGTTGCTCAACCAAGCAGAACTAAAGCACCCAACTGCAAACAGGGCTGATTTTGGCTTCAAGGTTAACACATGCTGTGACCACAGATGAACAGATAGCAAGCTGAGCCTCCAAGGCTAAATAACTTACCACACTAAGGTCTGTGGCAGAGCAAGGGAGCAAGAGCTTCAGTCAGCTCGCCCAAGGTGTGGCTAGCATTAGCCCCCCTTCCTCTCAAAGACAGCAGCAGGGGAGCTGATCTGGCCCTAGCAGAAAATGGCAAGTGCAGGCAGGGAAACAGCCCTGCATGTGTGGAGACAACACACAGCAGCCACAGGATGGGAAAGGCCACATGTCCACAACCAGCCACCCCAGGAGAGAAACTCACCCTGACTTCAGCGGGGGTTTTACCTTGGAGGGGTTTTATATTTTATCAAAAAATATGGATTGGGTCCACTCCACCTCACAGGCAGAAACGTGCCTTTTTTTCTGTTCCCTTCAAGGGGGGCAGTGTGCTCAGGAGAACAGAGCCAGCCAACCTGGCTGGGGCTGGCTGTGGGGCACACAGCTCACCTGGCCATGCAGGGAAGGGACAGGAGGTTAGGAGCCAGCTAAAGCATTCAGCTTTCTGAACCTCTCAGCCACTCCAGAGCAGCAGCTACTGGAGATTTTTAGCAGAGATTTGTAACGTTTTTGTTTCTCAGATGGCTCTGGAGTGTTGCTTGAAATAATCACAAGCCTGGTGCAGAAGCAGTGAGCCAGGGACAGATCTCCACTTGATGTCAAGAGGCACCAAGTGCCTGCCTTCAGAGGAACCACACTAGGACTGCCAGGCCCACAGCCCTTTTGGAAAATGTATTTCTCTTTTCAATGAGTGCATTCTGGTAGACAAGAAAATGAGTTCTGGCAGCAAATGATTCTACGATTCAAATGGGATTTTCCCCTTGAAGTTCTATTTCTAATTCTACTTTTACCTGGTTTTAAATCCTCCCTCCTCACTGTCCTTTAGCCAAAGCCCTACTGCTGGAACCACAGTGTTCCCAGCAGCAGCAGGGCATCTCTGATACGAGCCAGGAAGTGCCAGCCAGACACATGGGAACCTGTTTGCTTTTGTGTCAGATTGCAACAGCCATATGGATTGGAAAGACTTATTTAAAGCCAGATGTTGGACCACGTCCTGCACATTTAACTGTGGAAACAGGTCACAAGCTTTTGTTATTGTTTCTGCCTCTGTGTTTTAAAATAAAATTTCAGATCCTGTGGTTTGGAGACCTATGGTCCAAGTGCTGTAGCCCTCTGGTGCCAGCTCCTCTGAGTCTGTCTACAGGTTTCTGCTTCTCCAACAGCAGCCAAAGAGAAGCCCCACCAAAAACTAAACTGCCTCAGATGGAGCTTCAGAAACGATCCCACTTCTAACTGCTGCTGGTGGCTCCCTGAGCCCAGCCTGGCCCACTCCCCAAACTGTATTAAAACACCTAAAGCAGCCAGAATATGTGACTCAGCTGCTGCTTCTGCTCTGCAGTACCCACAACCTACCTGTCCAAGTTGTCTGGTTAGTCAGGACAAAAGCTTTGCACTGGGAGTAGCTGTCACAGATCTCAATGGCTTCATTGATGTCAAACACAGAGAGGAGGCAGCCCTTATGATGGTAAGATGGCCAGCATCTGTAGTTCTCATCAGGAATGAAGGCTTCAGGCACCCGTTTGTACTCTGCAAATAACCAGAGCAAAGCAATCACTTCGAAAGCCCCAGCAAACTGCTTGTTTTTAACAGGCAAGGTTTATTATAAGAGCTTAGGAGCAGGATATGTGACAGAAAAGGTGACAAGCCAGACTGTACCAGCCGTGGTTTACTCTCAAAAGTGTTTATAGCTCTACACCTTACTTTCCTTTCCCTTTCTTCCTTTCTTCTTCTCACCTTCTTCTCCAGAAAGCATCTGTAAATAAACAGTCTGTGCACAAAATGCTCTTCCCCACTGCGTAGGCGAGGCCTTGGTTTTATTAGGAGTTTTACAGGAAGAATGTCCCATTGAATAAACAGCATCCACTTGAATGAACTGACTCACTGTCCTACTTCTCAACAGTGAGTGGGATTGTCAGGGTGAGACCCGACCAGGCGTTCCCAGCCCTCCCTCTCCCTCAGAAGAGCGTGCTATTTTCCTCTGGCTCCTTTAGAGACGAAAGAAAAGACAGGCTTTTAATTAAGCAAATTTTTTTTTTTTTGCTTGCTCAGATTAGCACAAAAGGGGAGTCGCTTGATGGGCCTCTGAAGAGAAAAGGGGGAGGGGGGGGGAAAAAGTTGCGGGAGCATGTCAGCATGGTCCTCGCCCAGCGCCTCCGCGCTGCCCTGCCAATTACTCCTCTCCCTTGGCTGCCGTTCAGTCTCACTTGCCTTTATGAGCTGCCTCTTGTTCTCTGTTCACAGCTCCTCTCACTTTCCCAGCCGCTGACAGGGGTTTCTCTAATGAATGCATCAGCAAATTCAACTCATCATTGATAAACATTTCTATTCAGCGTCCAAACGCATAGATTGATGGTTCCCCCCCATCTCGTCCCCCCACATCCTATTCAAAAAAAATAAGTAACATTTTATATTTCTTCTAATTGTATCTATTATGGAAATCAGAGCTGCTGGCCCTGACTCACAGCCTATTCTTAAGTCACTTTGGTTCAGGCGTTTTCTGCCTGACGCTGCAGACTCAGCGTGGTGATATTTCAGGCAGCACATTGTGCAAACACCACTGAGTCAGAGGCGAGTGCCTCTACTGCTCTAAACTGCCAGTATTTCACCTGGGAAAAGAAGTACACATCCACAACTGCTCACTTCACACCACGCAGCCTGAAATGGTAGGAAGGAAATGCAGCAGATGCCTTTTTTTTCTTAAGCCTGGCTCATTAAAAGCGTCGTAAGAAACATTCACAAACAAGAAGCAAAATCAGAGCTGATCATGCCCCACTTAAATCAAATGTAAAAAAGTTTCTATTAATTTAGAAACTGCAGGAGCACATAGATGAAGGAAAAAAATATAGTTTTCTTTCCAAATAGTCATATCTCCATCAAAAATGCATATGTATTTCTCCTGAAGAAAAGACACATCAAGCTGCTACTGGCTGGATAGGTAAAATCCTTTTTTTAAAAAATTTCTGTATCAGCTGTAGAGTGTAACAATAATTGAATGCAACTGACCAATAGTCTCTGATCTCTGTATGGCAATTGCTGAGTATTGATTTGTACCTCACAGCATCACAATATGTATTTTTATCCATGGAGCCCATCTGGAAGATCCTTGGTTTGAATTACTGTTCAATTTTCTGTGCACAGATATGCCTCTCAATATGCCTATAGCACTTTCTTTCTCTCAACACTGTTCCCAGGACAGCTGTCAGGGGTTATGCTCTTGGCCGATGACGTTCACAGATTTCAAAGGAGCAGCAGTGATTTATGTGACCTGAGGTAAAGTTCTCCTTTCCATTGACTTTTTCAAGGTGATCGAACCTGGTAAATCATTTGGGCAGCTTGGAAACAATTATTGATGGAGCTGGTCTAGCCATAACTGCCACGGTGATGGCAATGCTGTGGCTTGGGGGTGCAAGAAAGGATGAAACTCCTTGTGAGTACTCCACACCAGTACTCAGTACTCGTCATGCAGCAGAGCCCTGTGGCTGTCCCAGCTCTCAGTCACTGCTCCCCAACAATTCCTATGTAAGGAAAGCCACCACCAGCTGCTACTACTCATGGCAACAGGGTAGCATAACAGGTACACAGCAGCAGGACCCACAGGCAAAGAGCATTTTCCTTGGCTGGGAGATCATCAAGTGCCAGGCAGGTGAAAACGCAGCCACTGGAGTCTAAATGAAAGCACAGACAGAGTCACACAGGCTCCACAAAGGCAGCTTCTGGCAGCTTCTGTTGCCAGATTGCTGAATGCCTGCAGTCTGGGGATCTGAGCCTGCTGCCTATACTGCTGGCAAGGAGTTTCCTCCTTGGGATAAGCTGCAAGGCAAACTCTCTTGCATGGCAAGAGCTGCTTGCATGGCAGGCAGTAGAGTCAGCTTCCTGCAAGTGCCTTCCCCCAGAAGCATCTCGATGGGAAGGCAACCATGACAAGCAGAGAGTGGGACATGCAACAGCCTCACATTCTGGCCCAAGTTCCCAAACAAGCCAGGCACTCCAACCACCCCAAGAAGCCAACACAGGCTCTCCTCTTGAACTATTACAGTCAGAACTGATCAGAAATTCATTGCAACACCAGCCAAGTGAGGAAATGACATCTCTCTCCAAAACTCACTTTATCTCGAGCAGAGCAAGGTAGCTGCATCCCCCATTTACATGGCAAAGGTAAATATCCTTGGAATCTCTTGTTTACACAGTGACAAATTAGGGAGCTGACCCCTTAGCCCTTACTTGTACAAGTTGTGGAGAAATGCACTCCTCTCTTGTGAACAAGGAGACTCCTGAAGGTTGCCCCTGCATTGAGATGTGCCCTGGCAATGCAATTAGCCCCAGCCTGCAGGAGAGCTGTGCTT
>NW_008604838.1:16791-37390 GCF_000691845.1 Merops nubicus
AGATCATCTTGGTCACTACAGTGCAGTTACTCGCTCAATTAAGTAATTCTCCACTGGTTTAAAGACAGCCCCAGCTCAGGTTTTTGTCCTGCCAAGACCTGAAACTTGCTAAATGGAGTCCGTGGAATTTGAAGGCTCAAGGTAGTAAATCACATCATAAAAAGGTCAAAGTTCTGGTCAATTTCCAGACTAATGGTGTTTAAAACCAATAAATACTTGCCTAATACTATAAATGCAGCCATAAATTTACACTTTTGCGTGCATACACGCAGCTTGACACAGAGTACACAAAGACTATCAAGGTAATGGCAAAGAATAAATCAGAAAAATGCAAGATGCTCCTACCAGTATCACAACAGAAAAAGTCCTTTCCTCCATCAGCTGGTTTTGTGAGGATTGAAGCAAATAAACACAATGCAGTAAGCCTGATCTTGATGTCACTTATGACAGATTTCCTCCAACTTAACATTCAGGAGCTGACTCCCTGCTCACAGTTCTACAAACAAATCCTGCTAAGAAACATTTTTCCTGCCCTGTAAACATTTTGAAACTTCCAAATATCTTGCTATACTGAATCTGGGCAGTCCTCAAAAGTTCTATTTTGTGAAGTTTTAGACTCCTAGACTGCTTTGAGTTGGAAAGGACCTCAAAAGGCCATCTAGTCCAATCCCCCTGCAGTAAGCAGGGAGATCCCTGGTTATTGCATTGTTACAAGTTTGCTCTGCTCAATCAAAACAGGCTGTTTAGATCAGGCCAAAATCTTCTGGTGAGTTTCTTACAGCACTAGCCAGCTCCCATGACGGCCACAGTGACTTTCAAACCTAGCTCCTTCTTGTGACAGGTAAGAGAGGCATCTTTAAAAGCAACCTGCAGCATCACTGACCACTGAAACAGATATAAAAAGAAAGCAAATGCTTTAAAATCTTGCTCTAAATTTTTTCCATCAAAAATCACCTGTGTTGTCCCAAAGCCAACTACAATCTATAAATGTACTCATTTTCACTCTACTAGACTGAATCATAAAAATAACTTTGCAAGCGTATAATAAACTATGTGAAACTGCCTGTGGTTTCCCCCTTTTAGCTTGTTTGAATCACCCTAAATCTGACTTTAATCAGTCCTAATGACCATTTATTTCAGCCGCAGCAGCCAGATTGCATTTTTACTACCAACTACAGCTACTCGTTGGAAATTTCCCCAGTTCTCTTCTCTAGTTATCACCTGCCAACACACCGTGGGTCAGTGACACTGACACAGCAATGTCCATCCTTGAGAAAGAACACGTGTTGCTTCTTTTCCTCCACTCTCAAGAGGAGCACTGTGGCAGTCAACTCTGGATTTGCTTTCAATTGCTTTGCTTACAAGCAAGCAGAAAGGGTCTGATCTTGCCAATCTCAGCAAAACGCAGCACTGAGCCGTGCTTTGCTCTACAAACAGTCCCCACTGATTCCCAGGGAGCTTATGGAGAACAGCATCAGAACCTAGACAATGATACACTTAAGTTTTTTAGTACACTTCATTTGATGCTGAAGTTTTCCTCATGCTCCAACACCTCCCGTTTAAACCTGCCTCTGACAAGCAGCCTCGTGAAGCTGTGCGCTCTGTGGAAATCTATTTTTCAGTACATCTGAGACAATGACATGCTAGGATATCCTCTGTGTCTCTGCTCTCAATAACTCCTGGCGAATCCCAACTGTTTGGAAGGCCAGAGAAGCCTGGCAGGACACGGGTTTGCCATCTGACTGGGTGATAGCTCTGCTTCTCTGGTGAGTATTTCCACCCTTTGGCTGTTTCCTGCATGCAGGCGGGAAGCAAAGTCAGGCTTGCCACTTTTTATATGCTTCTATTGTGCTTACAGTAAATCCATATTTAAATCGGTATGCAGGCTGTCACTGAAACACAAATAAATAAGAAGAACGACATGTTCCCTTACATTTTATTCCTGTTAACATGACGCAGCTGGGATGTTTTTCCTGCCTCATGCCCCACGTCCCAGGGCCACTCACTGGGCTGCGGAGCTGCTCGGCACCCACAGTCGCTTCTGTGGTGCACGCCTGTTTACTGGAGGCAACCAGCACAGCCACAGAGGCATGGAAGCTGCATCTGCCCCACTTCCTCACAAAAACAACGCTGATGGGCAAGCCAAAAGTGTCTAGGGTCATGTGTGCAAGGGTTTAAGCTTAAAGACAGATGTCTACAGGATTTGTAAAAGACACTCAGTGACTTCTTTAGTGTTCTTGAAAGAAGAGGAGGACCTAACCCATCAGGAGAAAGCATTTTGCTGTATGGTGCCAAGTTGGACCTGGAGTTTAGCAACAGCAGAACACATCACAGAGTGAATAGGGCATGGAGATTGTACAACAGTGGTGAAGCTGTGAGCAACAACCAACAGGTCCCTACACAACTGTACAGCCCCATCTTATTTCCAGTGCTGTATGGATGCAAAGCAACCTGCTCCTGTATTCCTCTGTGTGCTGGGACTGCCCAGCTGCTGATGCCAAAGCCTCCTGTGCAAGGCAGAGAGTAGATGGAGACCTTCAGCCCATGCTTGCAGCCTTGTGCACCTTCCCCCTTCAGCTGGCCACAAAGCAGCCTTGACATCCCTGGGAAAGGAACACCAGATGCACAAGTGCCAGATAAGGCAGGAATCTGGGCTGCAAGGACAGGGCTGCAGTATGTTCCCAGCCGAGCCTTCAAGCACATTCAGCAGCCTACTCTCAGCCTTCACACGGTGACCTGCCGTAGACTATACAAAGCACCCCAAACAATATTTTGGCAGCCTTGCAAAAGCTCTGCCTTGCACGTACATGTGCACAAACACACCGCCCTGCCCCTATTCTCTCCCCCCCTCCCCGAGTTTTCAATAATTCCTGGGTGCATTTCCTATTTCCTAAGCAGGTTGCTATAGTGAGCCTGCACAGTATTTTTTCCAAACACTGTTGTACTGTAAACATTACATACAGCATAATCCTGCCAAATTGTCCTCAGACAAAGGAAAACAAGTGTCATTGCTTTATGTCCAGCCTTCCAGCTTTTTAGGATTGAGAAGGTACTTTCAACTAACAGCAGGTAATTATGCCTTTCTGTGGGCTTGCACACCCTCAGGCTTAATAATGGGTCATCTATTAGCTTCAATGAATAACAAAGCTGTCTGATTTACTACTGTTAGCTGATTTCATGCATTTCTGAGTAAATTCTGAGTTAACTGAAGGGCTGGGGCTTAGCTTAAGGGCCAGACACCCACTTGGTACAAATCAGTGTCACCTGAAGTAATAAAAATGTTGATACTGGGGCAGGACCATCAGATTTTTTTTTTATAGTCTTCTTAGTCTGGATAATTAATGGAATTATTCAATTTATGTCTTTTTATGTAAATTTATTATTTAATGCATGTCTGAAGAAATACACGGCTCCTGGTTTAATTCACAATCTTCTAGATTCCAGGAAGAGAGACCAACAGTCAATGGAATATAAAAGTATTTCTTCACAGTGTTGTTTTAAACGCTGTAATGTTCCTATATCAACATTAACAGTAGTGTGATTTATGATTACAGAACACATACATAGCTATCAAATGTCTCCCACGCCTCTACTCTGTTTCTAGGATACTAAAGCAAAGTCCAGAGCATAATATAATTTACAGCACTATAAAATCTTTTACAACTGAAGCACAGTGAAAGCTTAATATCCAAGACCTTCTGTAATATGACTATGTCATCTTGTTAAATTTTATTTATGGGAACACTAGGGTTGACAAGAACTTTCTTCATGTCACTTACCTACTGATTATCAGTAACACACCTTTCTCACTTCATGGTGTTCACTGGAAGAGGTCTTCTTTTCAAAAACATAGGTTCAGATAGATGACAGACTGTTTACTGGAAGTTTATATTGTAGTTATGGCCTTAGCTTACTTGTCCAAGATCAGGACCTCTTCTTTCCTCATACAATTTTACAATGATCTATCCAAGACAATGCAAAATTCAAAGCATTTACACCTAAGGCAAACTCTGAAGCACCATTATCTGAACCTTCTGTGGTTTCTTTTCCCAAAAAAAAAATCCTTTTCCCAAAACAAAATATTGCAATTGGGCCTGCATTGTCCTCCAGTTCTGCTTTTAGGATTTCAAAATAGGGTTTCAAAATAACCCTTTAGATGCCAGAGTAGACTGGCACCACTAATTCCTGCATTTCTACTGTTTGAGAGAGCAAAAATCCCAGTATCAGTCACCCTGTGGGATATCTATCATCTGGAGCAAAACTGATGTGAACTTCTGCCTGCCTAATCCTGGCATACCAGCCTATGAATGTAAAGCTCTGATTAACTCTGATCTGGGTTGAGAACCAAATCATCATCTCTAGTTTTATCTTAGCATGGCAATCAGTTAGAAAGCACTCTCCTTGAACTTTCATTATGCTGTGAAGCAAGGCAAAAAAGGTTTTAAAAGAAAATCCACAATCTTAAAAAAATCTTTTGTTTTCAGAGAGTAACGTTGTGTCCTCCTAGAGCCCACACAGGGCCAAAGCAGAACATCACTGACAGCTTGTGAAAGTATCACAGTTTTATCTTCTCACCCTTGTCTCCCCCTCTAAGACCCACTAAGAGGCATACAAAATATTCAACCCACTCAACTGTTCAGCCCTAGTTTCAGAGGCCAGCTCAGCAGGGAATGTCCAGCCAGAGGAAGAGGTTGATCAGTTGGATATCAGTCCCCCCGGCACCACTGTCACCTTCCCCTGCAACTTCACTGCACCACAGAAGACTTTCTCATTGCATAATTTCTGGATAATTGCTAATTAATACTTTCTAATTACATGGTCATGGACTGAGAATATTAAACATTAATTCTAGCGTGGTATTAATAGACAAATACCAGTTGAGGAAGAAATATGTTCCAAATGAAAGTGATATGAATGGGTAGGTAGGTGTAATTTCACCCTTGCAATATGACTTCGTCAGACTTTTCTGGCAAAGAAAAGGAGCCTTAAAATAGAAATATACTACAACCTCATTTCTGTTTGGTTAAAGTAGCCTTAGAACAAACAAGAAACAGGCCTGCACATCTTAAAGGCATGGCAGCTAAGTCTGAAAACACATTTCATCTAAGTGTAATTTCCACTAAGATATCTGATTCCTCAGGCTTGCCATTGGTTGACAACATTTTCCTATCAAGAAATTCAGTATCACACTCATGATCTTCAATGCAGACTGGCCAAATATGTTACACAAAGCATCTACAGATTTTCAGCATCTTTCCTCACACTGTAGAATGCCCAAGTCCTACAAATAAAAAGGGCTCCTCGCACAGAAAGAGGTTACTAACCATGAACACAGGTAGCAGATTCTGCATTATATTATCCAGGACTCTAAGGAATTAAACTAACACAAAAATGGGTTATTACTACAGTAGCCAAATATACGTGGAGCTCTGCTCCATATTAGTAGAAACCTGCACTGTTACATTTACTCCCCCTGTCCTGAGCTTCAATTCCTGTAATTCTTTATAAACGTGACCACCCTCTAAAATTCAAAACTTCATCTTGTCCTGATAGGGCAGTCAGATCTGGAATCAACCAGCACCACAGAAAAACTTCAGCCCTCCTGGCACTTCTTCAACAAAGGACATGTTTGTACTATTGATTGTACTGCTGAAAATAATTTTGCTGTGTTGACAGGCATCACTCAGCACAGATTGTGATGAAAAGCTGAAAATTAGAAAGTTAAATGAACACCTGCAACAATTTTCCTGCCAATTTTACAACAAAATAAATATTGAATTATTCTGATAAGTGGGTCAAATTCATCCCTGGTGTCATGGCCCTTTGAGGTTAACAGCGCTACGACAGGAATGAATTTGGCTCCTGTGTCTCCTTCACAGAGTAAATGCTTCACTGTACTTTTCAGACCCCCTGTGCCAACATTCATCTTCATTTAGAACCCATCTCATCTTCTTTACTGAGCAAAGCCATAATTTTCCTATCAACTTGCAGTCAATTATGTTGGCAGTTTGACAGGAATATCGTACATACACAAAAATAATTTGCAAAACAGTTTTTTCAATTGTTAGACTTAACAGTCATTTCCATCATATATAATCTTCTTTGATGAGTATGATTACACCAGCTCACCTTCCAGGAACAATATGCATCCCTCTATATCATAGCTGCATGAATAGCACTTTACATACTCGTGGTGCTGAAGAGATTTTATAAAAAGATGCTATTATGTAAAGCTACAGCTTTTATCTTGTCCTGTCTTCTTTTCCATTCTGTTGCTAGCACAAGCTGAGGGACACTTTTTTTCTCTAGCAAAGCAAGCAAAAATTTTGTTTTCCAATCTACAAGTGCCTACATTGAAAGAAATTTCTGTAAGTCCTGGGAAATCCACAAAGGGTTACAGCATTTTGATTAGACCCCCCTCAACTCATGTTTGGGCAGGTTCTGATACTCCCAAGAGCAGAGAATTATGTGGATGGGATGAACATATTTTCCACAAATCTGCTATGGAGTGTAATGCTCCATTGGACTCCCTTGTCCCCATCACTGCCTGCTCACACCTATGGATGTCTAACTACCTTCTTTAGTGAGAAGGGCTTCAGAAGGTACCCAGGAAGCAAAAGGCAAACAACAGATACTCATGTGCACGATTTCAAGGGCCACTGAGCCCCATTTTCTACGTATTTGCCCTTTCAAACCTCAAAATAAAGACAAAGTCTCTGATTTTGAGTTTCAAGAAAGACCACCTTACCAGCTTTTGGTATCCGGGTTGTGTTCTGTAGGTACTCTCCACTCTTATACAGATTCAAAACTCTCTCTAGCTGAGCAGCTGTCTCATCTATTCCCCAGTGAAGTTCTCCTTTAAAAGCACAGAAAAAGAACAAGTTAGATGAGGAGCAGCCTGCATGGGACAGAGCAAGTTTGCATGTGAATAAAGTCCTAAGCATGAGAGCCCAGTGGTGCCCTGCTCTACAACAGCGTTGTGATGTGGACATGAAACCTCTGAGTTTAACTATAAATTTGGTTTCATACCTGACATGAGCCAGGGATGTCAAAGGCTGGCTCATCCAGCTGGGAACCCCAGGTCTGTGGGCAGAAAACACTGTGGTGAGCTTCCCACAAGGGATGAGCTTTAGCCAATATAGGGAACTCTAAAGGTTTTGCTTGTTAATTAGCTATAGAGCAGCATCATTAACTTCCCCATTCAATGCACACAGTACAAGGTATAAAATCCCAAGACAATGCACCAAAAACCCTCATATCTGTTTTACAGCCACGTGCAACTACTCCTGCCCCAAAGGCACTACCTCTGCAATTAGTAAAGATGTATGGTAGTGTCATGTGCCTCTGGCCTCTCAGGTATAAAAGCACCACTGGTATCACTCACAATAGGGAAATATCCTTGGTTTATCATTAAAATTCCCCTTACCAGAGAAAGGAGTTCCTCCAGATCCTGCAAGAAACTGCATTCTTATGCAGTTCACCCCAGTGCTGAGGTGTTGGGGGAAGTAAACACCTCTGTGAAGTCTAGATAAAATCACAGAATGGGATTTCTCTGGTATATGGGGTCATTCTTCCCATCTGTGTATGGGGGATATTTTATCCTGGGTAGAAAACCAATCTGGTTCTATTGCCTTGAACATAAAAGCAACATCCTCCCCACCCTAAACATGATACTTACACAAAAAAAAAGGCAACACTTGGCATTAACATGTTTCTTGCAATTACCTGTTGCATTGACTATCTTATCCAGTAATGGTCTCAGTGAGGATGGAGCACTGTGTGGAAGAAGGTACGTAAAAAAAAACCTGCAATGGAAAAGTAACCCATATTGAAAAACTGGGAAAAAGAAGTTTACAAATGTCTGGTAACTACTCAAAAACACAAGGAATAAAATTCCTACTGCTTATAAGCCACTGACCTACTCAGGAAATATAATCATATTCTATAGTCAAATAAATATATAGCTGAGACTACTCACACAGCTGTCTGGCACACCTAGACCATGCTGTTATACATAAGGCTGCCTTGTAACTATGTGCAAATGTTCCATTAATACAGAAATTTGCTGTGAACCTCCATGGATTGTGACTATTTGCAAACCTTTCTGTAATTTAACAAACTAACAGAGTGCCATCAACACCAGAAGTCTCGGGGTTTCTTTGGAAGTGCATAAATCCAATTCCTGTTCATTTCAAATGATTGACTATTGTCTTCTTTTCTACAGTTTTTTTAGACTTTCAAATGAATTGCCAGGAGAAAGTCTTCTTTTAATGCCACTCCAATTCAAAATGTCTCCTCCGTTCTCATAATATATTTAAATTGAAGATGTATCCATGTAGATTGTCACTGACAAATGTACAGTCTCCATTTTAACATTTTCAAGTACAAAAGAAAAAACAATATGCCTTTGCCATTATTTGAAGTACCTTTAATTTTCACACTATTCCTTTAAATATCAGTTCTTTTGCCAGTATGACTACCTATTGCAAACTCAAACATCATAGCAACCTAAGATGGAGAAGGACAGTTCAAGAACCAACAACATAAGCAGAACTATCTGACCTAAGTATCAGGTAATGAACAGAACAGGAACACCATTGGGAAATAGCCCTGCTTTACACCTAAGCTGCAAAGTCCAGGGGGAAAAAAAGAAAAGCTTTTTCTTATACAAAGACCACATTGTCATACAGAAACCTCCAGGGACTCAGGAAGGAGACTAGCAGATTTCTTAAATAAGCACAAATTAAAAAATTAAGTTACTGATAGCAACAATTGATCACGGACACAGGTATTATTGAGCTGACATATTCTACTCACACAGTGAACATTTTTTTGAGATTCTAACTCCTTTTTACACCCCTTACAAAAACAGTACTTATGATTTTTCTCAAGTGGGATTATACCCAGGTAGGTTTTCCTAGTGATGAGCGTGAGAAAGCCAATATAAATACATACAGAAATCCAAACTGCAGCTTAACATTTGCAATGAATACTTTGTTGGGTAAACTTTACCTCTGTTTTTTTGCTTAGAGATTAGCCATAAAGCAAAGTCTGACTGACTGTGAATAGTTCTTTGCAAAAATTCAGTAGCTGTCATTTACTCTGCTAAATGCAGAATGGATATGAGTCGTGGAGGTTATTGTTTTTCCATGGCTATAGAAATACACGACTTGTTCTAATGCAAACACCCACGTGCAAAATTCTGACACTGGCGCCTGCACAACTTAATTGCAGGAACATTTGTTATTCATCATTTCCAGGGCCAGTGGAATCCCTTGTGATCTGCATAACACAGATTGTCAGATCCTTTTACATTTGCTCCTACAGCCTTTTTTTTTTTCCTTTCTTTTTTCTTTTTTAAGAACTATCTGATCTTTAAGAACTGTCAATGATAGAGGATTCATCTCAGCCAGTGGTTAACATCTAATATTAGTTATCGTTACTTTGCCCAGTGCTTTGTTCCTTCCAACATTAGCAGGAAAACCCATAGACATATTTGTGACAGAAGGTAAACATCTGAGAGTCAAGATAGGCCAGTTCTTGCACAGTTGAGTTTTTTCCCAGAATGTTTTCTCTCCTTTAATTATTTACCTCATAACTAAACCAGCTAGATAGGCTAATTATGCTTTCAAGGCTAGGGTGTGCTGGATTTTACTACTACAAGGGGTTGATGCATTGTTTGACATATTGCTGCTTTTGACTTCTACCCAGCAGCACCACCAACCCTTTACGGAGGAGCAGTCTCTAACCCTACAGCAAACAAATGCATCCATGAAAATAGGAAATTTAGCAGCCTACCCCTAAAGAAGAGAGGGTTTAGCTTTCCAAGACAAGTGCAGGGGGCTCGTTGCTAACGCCTGAGCACGGGGTGGTCGCAGACTACTATAACATGAATCTGCTGCTGAACAAAAACCTACTGTCTCTATCGAATTAAGCAAAAGCAGAGGCTGAAAACACTGGCTCACTGTGTGCACATTACACACTGGTGCATGGTTCACAGGCAGCAGTAAGAGCTGTAATAGAAAAAGACTGCTTCCTTCAGCGAGCCCAGCAACCTGCCGCAAGCCCACCCCACCACAGACGTATCCCCACTTAGGACCCAGATGGATGGGTGCCTATTAAACATGTCTTAGCCAGACCAGTAAAACAATCTTAACCAAAAGCTAGCAAGCTAAGCAAGATCTTTAAGCCACGCCAATGGAAATGGAAAATTTTGCAGGACACGCTAGAAACCGAGCAGCAGAACTGCAAATGGCTGTCATGTGGTGGAGCCCATTTCAGTGTGGTCAGCTAATGCAACGCACATGCTGGTGAGGGCCCTGGGACCAAAGCAGAAGACTCCCCTCGGAGGAGCCTCTCCTCGCTGTGGTCTGGCAGGCAGTGAATGGCATGATACTTGAAAGGGAAGGCTAAGAAACGAGCACACCATTCTGGGATTGCTTTGAGATCCTCTGTCCTCCTATCTGGTTCAGACGAGGCAGCCTCATCCCACAGCAGCGCCTGTTAAAGGAGCTGTGGCAGCAGGAGGAGCACGGCACTGAGGATTGGCTACCCACTCCCTGGAAAGCAGTGATGGCTTCCCAGGCATCCAGCACAGCTGGCCAAGGGGGGAGAGCTGAGACTACAAACACAAAGCCATCACCAAGAAGGCCTCCACTGTAAATGTGGAGATGCCTGTAAAACCAACTTGGGAAGACAGACGCGTTGGCTGAACGCTTTCTTCACCCCTGAACCTTTTCACCCAGGTGTGGCCACCTGGTCTGGCATGACCTGTCACCTACGTGTCCCCCATTGTGGCCATGGTGCTGCCACAGAGCAGGAGCAGCACTGGGAGTAAGCCCCACAGTGCCTGCCCATGCAGAGAGCAGGGGATGGAAAAGGTGGGGGTTAAAAGGGACAGCCCCTTGGTTTACAAAGTTTGAGATTACGCCCCAGGTCATCAGCAACTGAGGGTCCTGGTGGCCCCATGGCTGCACTGGGGCCTGTTATAACCCTACCATGGCAGGCTCTGGTGAGGCAAGGAGCATCAAGCTGCAGCACAGGACAAGAGCTGAGCTCTAACTCTGCCTCTGAAGCCAGCCCTTTGCTCAGCTGGTGGTGAAAAAAGTGTGATGACTCCTCTGAAATCACACTGAAAAAAAGGTGCCTGAATCATCTCAGCACAAAGCTAGTGGTGACTTTCACCTCCACAGACACCTCTGCTTCACTCCCATGAAAATCTCTACTTGTGTGAAGAATTCAGTGGGATTAAGCCAATGTAAAATTGGACTGAGTGGTGAATCACACTCGAAGTATGCAAAAACATTTCCAAGGTTATAAATGCCACGTATTTTTACAAATTAAACAATTACTCATGGCTGCACTTATTCCTGGGTAACGGTTCTTGAAACAATATGTGTTTGTTGATGTGAATAACTGTAAAGGATGCTGGAGGTTTTTGCCCACTTTCATTTCTCTTTTACCTTATCCAATCACATACCTGTAGGCGTTGTAGAGATTCCTCTTTTCATTCATACTCTGACACCGTCCCTCCACCGAACAAGTCAAGGTGAAGTTCCTGGCAGGGAATTCCATGAAGCAGTCACTGTTACTGGTGCAGGAGCTCTCCTCGATGCTGGCATCATCCAGATCTGTCACCTTCAGTTCCCCATCCACAATCACAAACTGCCGAGGGCGAAAGTCCAGTAACGTCACGGAGCCAAGGGGGGAGTGAGCCAAATAATGCAGAAGCCGAACTAAGCTGAGACATATCTGAAATGCAAAGCCACAGGTACTGTGTGTTACTCTCTCAGTACAAAGTATATAAATGAAACTACTTTAGCTGAAGGTATATTCATAAATATAGGACTTAATATAAGCATTATAACTTATTCTCCAAACTGAATCTTGCAACTAAGGTATTTTTTATAGGCTTAACAGTTGACTGTAAAACCCTCAAGAGACTTGAAACAAAAATAAGCTCCTTCACCAGTGCTTTCCCACACTATTCTTGAAGCAGGACTCATTGTTGCTATTCCTACTTTGAACAGAAACAAAAGCATTAACTTTTAATAACACATCACACACAGGCCTTGACCATGCAGCCTGACTGTGCTCTTTTACAAACTCCAGGTCTCAAAGTTTTGGCTGGACACTCTGCACCTCTCAAGGTGCCCAGAGCTTCAACTGCAGACTGTGTCTATATTGCCTCCATACTGGTCCTGCCTTTTAACTGCTCTTATAGTTTTTTTTTCCACTGGTTCCTCTTACATTTGCCTTTTTCCAGGGGAGAAGGAACTCAAGGCCCAGAAAGAGGAGCTCCACACCTCTTCCACAACTCTTTGTGAGTAAGTGTGTATGTCCACCTGCCTTGGTCCCACTTTAAGACTGGGGTGGGAGCTCTGTACTGATGCTGCACCTTTCAATTGTAGATTAGAAACCTGAGCAACTATTACTAGACACTAAAGAAAATGAATGTTGAACTCAGCCCCCTTAGCAAAGTGCAATTCATGCATCCCTTTAGAATCCACTACGTAACATATTAATGTAAGTGTAGCATTAATATGAACACAGTTAAGCACTGGAATTTTTATTCTATGTATTAAATTAATAACAGGTCTTATTCAGTCTAGCAAGCTTTTTATTGTTTCTATATAATCTTTGTTTTCTGTTAAAATACACTGTTCAGTCCACATGCACTGAAGTAGTCAAATCCAAATTCAGTCTCGGGGCACAAACGGGATACTCAGGGGAGCACCGAAATCCTTCCTTCCTAAGAACACTGAGCATGTCTGAAGTTATCCCTCACAGACCCTTCCCCTGTGAGACATTATATACCCTTACACTTCTACAATAATTTCCCTGCTTGACCAGATTAGAATATTGAATTTAGCTTGAATAAAACCCCAGGTTTCCATCTGAGATGACTGCCTTCTCAGCTGCCGCAAAGCCCCTGGGCCTGCACTAGGAAGCTCTGGGAGCAGCCCTGACAAGCTGCTGCCCCGTGCACTTGCCATCAGGCTGAGGCTGCAAAAGCCCCTGCCCAACAAGCTCTATGCACACAGGTGAAGGCTTTGCTCTGTATCACACACCTCTGCTGAGCACAGAGCTGCTGATCTGGGGAGCGAGCCTACCGCCGTGTCCTTCAACACAAGGAAATGATTATTTGTAGGAAAAAGGTCAAATATTTATGCAGTCATTTTCAGCACTGGACCACAAACAAGTCTCACGTGTCAAGAAGACATGAGTTTATTTTCTCCTTCTTTGCATTAGTTGTGTCCTAGACAAGCTAATGAGCATGACACCTAAGACTTCTCCCATAGGAGATGATCTACCCTTATTAAGATGGTAATTCTTTCAGGAAAAGGGACCCAAAGCTTAGCACAGGGAATACACTTGCTCCACCTATACTAGCAAAATAAACTCTGCCAGGGAACATTCCTGGGCACAGAAACTAACTCCACACGCTAGCACACTTGCTAGTACAGTCCCTGGTCTGGGTCTGAGCAGGACCAGGGCTGTTCTCCCACACAGTCCCCAGACATGATCCAGAAGGCAGCACGGCCCAGGAACCATTTCCAATGAGGATCCCCTGTGCAGCCACCCAGCCTTCAGAAAGTGCAAGAATTCACTTCATCACTGAGATGAGTCAGGCACACTTTTAGCTTTCTGGTACAGATGCAGCCATGCAATCCAAAGTGTTTTAGATGAAGAGTGCTACTGCCTTGCAACATCTTTGGGAGTTAACCTCAGCTGGAGTCACATCCCAACATACACTGAGCAAGGCAGTGCTGTCGTGATCAAAGCATTGCTGCAGCCTGGTTTCATTCTGGACAAATTAAGTGTGACCTTCATGCTCCTGGTAAATTGCCAATCCGGTGGACAACCCGGGTTGGAGATTTGTGTACACTCATTTCACCCCTCCCTCAGTAAAAGATGAGCAGAGCAGGAAGCAGTAGAAAATAATTCTAAAACCAAACGATGATAAGGATCAGGAGAGAAATGTAACATCCTTCTATTGTTTAAATCCCAGTTGCAGAGCACAATGCTCAATGCCAAAAATCCTGGGCCTGGAGCTTTAACAAGTAAGAACTGTTTAAAGACATCATGTAAAAAGCATATAACAAAGCACAATTAGATAACATCAACAGACAAAATAGCATGGTATCTTAACCACTGCAGAAAGGGAGTGCTAAATGTCGTTTCTCAACCAAGATGTAATCAAATGTAAAGCAAACATTTAATAAATTTTGAATTGCACTGCACAGTACACAGACCTTGCTTCATGCTTGGTGTTATTTTGTATTCATCACTCTCTTAAAAGTGCTTTTAAAACAGCTGTTACTCACTCGAAATCTATCTTCCCAGGAAGTCTGTAAAAGCTGAATCATCTCTAAAGGCGAGCCTAGTTCAGTGATGGTCGTCAGTGTGTCTGGGATGTCATTGCTATCTTGGTAGCAGTAGCCATACAGCTGGAAAAAAAAATCACAACCAAGCACTAAGTGTGACATATCTCAGCATACTTTTATATTTCTTTGTGGATGAGCTGTGAAAACAGTACTCCTTACAAGGCTCTGAGCTCTGTATGTTGTATTGCCTTGAAGTCACCCCTCAACAGGACCCTTGTGCCCTCTCATTTGAGGAGCACACCCTTGAAACTCCTGAAGAAGCTAGCAGCATCCTTTGTGGGCATCACACAGCCAGTGAAACGCCCCTCTGCCCAGGATCTTCCCTCAGTAAATCCTGTATTGGATTTGTATGTCAAGGTTTTGGTAGCAGAGGGGCTACAGAGGTGGCTTCTGTGAGAAGCTGCTAGAAGCTTTCCCTAAGTCTGATAGAGCCAATGCCAGCTGGCTCCAGGATGGACCCATCACTGGCCAAGGCTGAGCCTCTGGGATAACATATTTAAGAAAGTGGGAAAAAAACAAAACAAAAAACAAACACAAAGCACAAAATCTGCCCAATTCAATCACAGCTGCAGAATACATAAAAGAAACAACTCTGCAGACATGAAGGTCAGTGAAAGAGGGGGAGGCATCCCCAGGTACTCCAGGCATCAGAGCAGAGAGCCCCATGAAGCCCATGGTGAGGTGGGCTGTGCCTCTGCAGCCCCTCTGGAGGTCCACAATGGAGCAGATATCCACCTGCAGCCCAGGGAGGACCCACACTGGAGCAGGTGGATACTGGATACCCAAAGGATGCTGTGACCCTTTGGGAAGACTGCACTGGAGCAGGCTCCTGGCAATACTTGTGCACCCATGGAGAGAAGAATCCATGCTGAGGCAGCTTTGCTGGCAGGACTTGTGACCCCATGGAAGACCCATGCTGGAGCATTTCATGAAGAAATGAAGCTCATAGGAAGGAGTCATGTTGGAGAAGTTCATGGGGAAACTGTCACCCTTGGGAGGGACCCCACACTGGAGAAAGGAAGAGTGTGAGGAGTCCTCTCTCTAAGGAGGAAGCAGTGGTAGAGACAACGTGGACAAACTGACCATAACTCCCATTTCTCATCCCCCTACACCACTGGGGTGGAGGAGGTAAAGAAATTGGGAGTAAAGATAAGCCTGTGAAGAAGGGGAGATAGGGGGAAGGTGGTTTTAATATTTGGTTTTAATTTTCATTATCCTACTGTGATTTGATTGGTAAAAAATTAAATAAAATTAATTTTTCCTCATGTCAAGTCTGGCTTGTGACAGTAATTGGTGATTGATGTCTCCCTGTCCTTATATACACCCACAAGCTTTTTGTTATAATTCCTCTCCTGTGCCCAGCTGAGGAGAGAAGTGACAGAGCAGCTTTGGCAGGCACGTGGCATGCAGCCAGGGTCAACCCACCACAAATGTTTATGAAAAACAAATTAATCATTTAAAATATCCATGAATGCAGAAATATAATCCTATCTGAGGAAAATTAGTTTAGCCTATGCAATACCTGGCTAAATAAGACTTGATTTTCTGCTTAAAAGGCACCACAAAATAGCTGTTAATGACATTTCCCATGGAACTACTGTTTATGCATTGAGTGGCAATGTGTATTTCAATGACATGGTAGTTTGAAAAGCAATTGAAATGCCAAAACTTACATTTTCCAAGCCAAAAATTGCCTCTCACTATGCCTGATGAACTTTTGTGTGCAGTATCGTTAACGGGCAAATATTCCCAAATATTATCTGCCACTAGCTTCTTTAATTTAAAAGCATTTAAATAGCAATTTCAGCTAGACTCCAGCTCCTTCTTTTGTTTGCTTTCCAAGGACATTTGAATGATTAATTTTCACTTGCACAAATAATTGAACAAGAGGAATATTTAAAGACTGTGGAGAAGAGATGTCTTGCTTTATATGGAGTGGGACAATGTCTGACAGGGCTTAGGGACAGGCTTTTACAAACTCACTGCCAAGCCCTGGCAGAGAGGCAGTTAAATGAGCCTGATAAGGATCTGATTGCAACTTTCCAGCCAGAACAACATGCACATGAAGTAAAATTAAGTGTAATTTCTGCCCCCAGTCAAATAAACTGTATGGTAAAAGGTCTCTGTGAAAATGCAACATTAAAATTGCCTTTCTGCTATTGCTCTACTGCTTTGCCCTGAGTAATTTTAGCTCTGACAAGTACAGGGAAGATGACAGGGGTCTCCTCTGAGCTGAGGGGACTTAAGACATGGTCCTGCAGGAGAAGCCAGGCTCATGCAGACCAGAGTGGGGACCAAGCCAAATTCACAGGAAAGCAGAAAGCCAGACCAGTGAGTGCCACGGCTGGAGGGAGTGGGGTGAGGCAGATTGGAGAGAGTATCAGGCACATTCTCACAGCTTGTGACCCTCCCAGGCAGAAAAACAAAGAGCAGGCTAAAGTCAGCAAATGCAGGATTTGTTATGAACTGTTCTGCTAGCTTTGACTATAGCTGTCTATGTTTAAAGGAAAAAAGGGTGCCAAAAAATGTAAAAGAAGTAAACAATTTTTCTTGTTAGTGTAAAAATGGTGCTGTGTTTCAAAACAGCTGCTTAAACATGGACATTAACCTAAACAAAAAAGAAGAGCCAGAAGATTTTATTTTAAAACATGGTGAAAAGATTTTGGCACCAATGCACAACAGAGAATTTGTGATAGATGCCAATATGAACGTTTGAAATGGGGAAAGGGACATTTCTCTTTACTGCCACAGCTATGATAAAGAGGGCAGGAGCAACCATTTCTTAATCTAGAGCCACTCAGACCGGACTTGGGCTTGTTCCTTATCTGTGGCACCATTTTTATGCAGCTTATTGACAGAAGTTAAATCTTTTGTGTGCTGCAAACTATCTCAGAGGATCACATCAGCACACTTCTGTTTAATCTTTCTGAATGAACAAAATACAAAATTAAAATATTTAATACAATATATATATATATATCTTTCCTTGGAGACAAGCTGGATTTTGCAGTTAGAAGGTATTTCATTCTGTTTCTTACGTGGGGGCAGACAAAGATGGTAGGATGAAGCTTGGCAGGTTTGAAACCCCTCACTTCTGGATGTCAAAACCTAACATCTGTTTCTGCATCATCTGCAGAGCTCACCTCTTGTCTTTAGCACAGTAATACGACCCACCAGGGAAAAAGCCATAAGGGAAATTAGCAAGCAATTCAGCCTGGGAAATGACAGCATTGCAATAACTGTCAGTTCACAATAACACTGAATACAAAAAAGATATCCATCTTCATTAGACATTCTCAACGCTTGTGAAAACCATTCAAGGAATAGAAATACAGAAGACAAACAACAATTATAAGTTCATTTGATTATAAAAACATAACACAGGCATATCTGTACACACAAAATATTGATAAATTGGTCTTGTTATCTACTGATATGCCTACGAACACAAGTAGAAATGAATTATAGTATCTATTTGTGTCTATTGTAGATGGATGCATTAATGCCAATAGTAATAAAAATGATTTAGATTTTTTCTCAGAGATGGAACTTTGCTCGTAAGGAGTTCTTTCATTTCAGTATTAAATTTATACCTTGGCCAAAGTCTTCGCTGCCCAAATATCTGAGTACTTGGTGTATATTTTACTATATTAATAACCATTGTGGAGACTTAAATGACCTGATCCAGTTTTGGTTTCATATTAAACTGCTCTTTATTCTCAAAAGAATTTTTTCCTGCGTAAGTACTTCTGAACTTAATCTTACAAGCTGAAAAACGCAGTACTGAGCAAGTTAGTGTAGGTCTTACTCAAAAAAATATATAATCTAACCTGAGATCTTTATTGCTTTTACTTAAGTGAAACCTCTCCAGATGCAACGTTATTACATAATTATATAGAGTTCTAAAAGCACAGAAGTCTGAGATATAAAGGACTTATTGGGTCACATCTATACTTTTCTACACGAACTCCTGAAACTAAATGCAAAAATGCACATGTAATTACACGGCCATATTTGTATGTGCAATTACCATGATTACAAACTGGGCAAGTCTCAACAGCCAGTTAAGCATCTAAAATGGTTACATTCATCCTTTCTGGATGAACCACCACCCAGCATCCAGATGTTACAAAATACTGAATATATACAGATGCAAAATATTTGAAGACATTAATACTTAGGCCTTTCTTTTACGAAGCTGACTTATTAAGACACAGAAACAAGGACAAAGGTACTACCCAAAATACTCCCCCCCCTTCCTTTTGTTCTTGTCCAATCCATTTTGTCTGAAATGAGACAAAACGGTTTGTATTCCCAGACAGTGAAGTAAGAAGCAGATAGCTGGATGCATACAATAACAAGAAAAATAACCACACGGGGAAACTGAATATAGCTGGAAGCAAAAGATGAGCCAAGATATCTCCTCTATCTGAAATTCTATTAGGTTGGACATCATTCTCAGCATCACAAAGCTGCACTTTACATATATCCAAGAGTGATGGTTTTCATACGCCTTTTCAGCATGGTTCCAATTAAACGAATGGAAAGAAATACAATCCCACATCTTTTTGCTATCTCCAGTCACTGCATTTAAATACCACCCTGATATATTTTTGTGTAGAATGTAATAGCAAACAGTCACAATATTGGGATGCCTTTCCGTCTGTTTAGAAAAATGTACGCCAGATATGAAATGTTGACTTGTTCTCACATCGTGTGCCATAATTCATTTTGAGTAGCCCTGTTTACCAAAGCCTTCCCTCACTGTTTGGATTTTCTCTAGTCATAAAGGCTCAGTCCTGCAACAGCCTTTAGGCACCCAAAACTCCCACTGACTGCAACGGTTTTTACGCACGCTGGGCATACAAGGTCAGCCCCTGGAAAAGTTACATTGCTTTGTAGGACCCCCTGTCCCTACAGCTGGTCAGTTCACCTCCCTTTACAACTCTCTTTTAGTACAAATTATGGGGACAGAGACGCCCCTTTCAAAGGAGCTGGGGCAAGGAGGAGGGCAAAAGCATAGGTCAGCCCCTGCACAAAAGCCAACAAGCTTACTGAATAAAAACACAAAATAAAGGGGCTTATTAAGCTGTCACCAGCAGGGTAAGTCTGCACAAACAAGGAGCCCTCCTGCACTAGCATCGGCACCCTAGCTGGATTTTCAGAAAAAATAAACATCAAGCCAGAACCATCAACCAAACTGTTAGGTTTAATTTATAGAGGTTGCTCAGTCATGAAGGGTAGGACGAGCCACCTTCCCCCAGCGGGGCTCCACCCGGGCTGCAGCACAATCCCTGCCCTGGCTACTGGAGGGCAAAACTCCCTCTACATATCATGTGATTTCCCTAAAAATTATAACACATTGTGAATCTTTCCCTTTGCCTTGCTAGTTTTTAGCCCTTTATGTTCACAATCTTCAGATTTTCTCTACAATCACAAAAGCTGGAAACTTCCTGCCTTTTTTCCTGTAACGAACATGACTTCCATTACTCCAGGAACAGGAACTTCAAGAACACTATTAACTGCCATAATATGTGACAGACTCAACTACATTACACTAGAAGTAATTTCCAGAACCCTAACTCTCTTTGCTTTTAATCTGGACTTGCCCAAATTTACCACAGTAAGCCTAACTGCTGTCCACAATAGAAAACTGCAACTTAAAAACAAACAAAACAAAAATCTCATTTTTATGAAGAGAAAAAGTCACACTTGCCACAGTCTTTCTTTTTAAAAATAGAAGGACACAGGATTTACTACCCAAAACTGCATTTTGTAGTGACTTGGTGCTCAGGGGAAATAAAAAGCTCATGTTGACATTGGTAGCCATCTGATGAGCCATTTGTTTGAGCTGCTACACGTCAGAAGCAAAACAGCACATTTTAGAAGCTCTTGCTACTTTATTGCTATCATAGCGAATGTAATATTTTTAATGCAACCAGTCCTTGGATTCATCTTTCATTCCTGGAGCACTGGGACAATCTCTGGAAGAGCAGAAACTCCCAGCACTGGCTGCCACAGCTGTGATTTACCAACACATGATTTGAGACGTATATGTCACTGTCAGATCTATACATCCCTCAGGCTTTGAGTACTTCCCTTCATTGCTGATGGTTTATACAGTATTACATATACAAATATACACACAAGCACATATATATGTACATATTTGTGTGCATATGACGTGTGTGTATAATATATTATTATATTAT
>NW_008604839.1:0-268 GCF_000691845.1 Merops nubicus
TCATACATAATAGTTAGTCTTTTAAACGTTTGCCAAACCCATAAGTATAACATAATGATTAATAAATGAAATGCCAAAGCTAATCATTAAAATCACAAGGGGATGCATTATGATATTAAGAATCCCTGTGGCAGAAGGTGACCATTGAAAAGAGCATTCTACCAATTAAGCTTTCCTTCCTGTTCTATTCTTTTTAAAATTTCCTTAATTTCATCTTTAAATTTTTAATATTAAGCAAGTTTTTGTTGATTTTCTATAATTTGTATCC
>NW_008604839.1:555-1768 GCF_000691845.1 Merops nubicus
TGTTGTCGATTTAATCTACCATATAAAAGTTCCATTATTAACCTTATATCTCTTACAGGGAGTATTTCCTACTTTAATTAAATTGTGCCCAGTACATCAGAGACATTTTTCTTCTACCACCGTTGTACTTAGAATTCACCCTTCTGGTCTTTTTCTTACCTTATTTTTGTCTGTTCCATTTAAGGAGTTTAATTGGACTTAAACTATTGCCTTTCCATGGCCATTCTTCTGTCATTATAGGCCCTCCACGGACCTAATATTTGGTTATGTTAAGTTTCCTATTTATTCTTTTTCCCAAGTTTATAAATGTTTTTCCCCGAGTCTTGAGATATTTTTTTCTAATTGTTGTTCAAGTTTCACAACAGAGTTAGATTACTGTGTTGGTTTTGCCTTCTTGTTTTCTGATACTTTAATATGTGTGAAATAGATCTCTTCTTCTCCTTTTGGAGATTTATTTTCTAATCTGTTATCACTTATTCCTAAGTTTTCTGCTATCCAGTAATTTTTTTTTCTTCTTTGTGCATATAAATTTCCTAATTCAAATAGGTTATAATAGTGACTGTTGACATGGGTATGTGCAATAAAAAACTTTCCAAATGTCGCCTTTGGTAACACCTGTAACACCATCTTGTCTTTCCCCTCTTGGGATACTGACAAGAATGAGTGACACAAAAAGGAATCACAGAGGTCTGATATGGCTTATACCTCCACCTCCCATGCCTATGGGGTTGCTGCCCACAGCAGGTGTGTGTGATCTTCTCAGTGGCAAGTACAGTGGCCAATTCGGTCTTGCCCTCTGTTTCCTTGTCACCTTCTTGTGTTAATTTTCAGGCTGCTTCAAATATTTACCCCATTCAACAGGCATTAGTAATTTTTATCTATAAAGTAAAGTTATCTCAGTTTGTTCTTAGTTCTGGATAGGGAATAGATTTGGCATTCAACATTTCATGTTATAGGAGTATTATAACTCAGCTAACATGTCTAGTATTAGGATAAATCAGATATGGTATGACACTGTTGGAAGTAGTAATTCCTCCTTCTCTTTGTATAAGTCACAGGCTAAGGTCAGAATATGAGGACACTCTCTCTCCAAAACAGTTCTGATCCCCATTAGAAGTGGCAGTATTCCTTCCCAGGGGGTATCAGAGGCCTATAAAGCTTGGTCTTTTTTTTTTAAATTAGATGCGATTCTTTGTACATTTATCATTTGGGT
>NW_008604840.1:0-570 GCF_000691845.1 Merops nubicus
GGATTCCCACAAGTAGATCTTTGAAAAATGAAAAGTTAGCCCTGTGGAAGTTCAGGGTTGTAATCCAGCTATTGCCCTGCTTCTACCTTGTAAATACCAAACTCCACCATGTCATGGTCACTGTCTCCAAGGCTGTTCCCACCCTTAATGTTCCCAACCAGTCCTTTATTTGTTAATACAAGGTCTAGCAGTGCACCTCTTCTCGTCAGTTCTCCCACTACCTGCAATAAGAAGTTATCATCAGTGTGACTTCCCTGTGGGATGGGTCTGGTCTACAAATAGATCCTTCTGTTCCCCTCAGAAGAGAACCATCCACTACCATTACCCTCCATTTTTTCTTAATTGAAGAAGTCTTAATAGCCTGGGGTGTGTGACAAGCTGCGTGTGACTCACCAGACTGATCCTCATTTCCATCTCCTTTTCACTGGCCATCAATTTCCAAAGACCCATGTCTATTGGATAACAGTAGTTAGGAAGGTGAAGGGGGTCGAGAAGGTTTTTGTTTGCCCCTCCGAGGAGGGACCTCTTCCTATTCCCCCTTGTCCCTTATGTCCCGTCCTTCTGCCTCGT
>NW_008604840.1:598-987 GCF_000691845.1 Merops nubicus
GTCTTTGCCTCAGAGTGTGGCTCAACCCATCTATCTCACTTCCACACTCTCTGTTCCTCTTCAATCTATCTACTTCCTCTCTTAGTTCAAGCTCCTGCCTGAGCAGGTCCTTTATCTGATCACACCGCACACCAGTGGTGTCTGACCCCTCTGCCTCAAGGGCCAGGCTCAGGCACTGGCCACATCCCCAGACCTGCACAGCCACATGTTTCTGCAGGACCTCGCTCTGAGCTCCCACAGTCCTCCTCACTGCGGCTGAGCTGCCATGTTCTCTCTTCTGTGTAGCTCTTGCCCATGTTGTGACCATTATCATAGAATCATAGAATGTCTGGGCTGGAGGGGACCTCCAGAGGTCATCTAGTCCAACCCCCTGCCACAAGCCGGGACAT
>NW_008604840.1:1004-23093 GCF_000691845.1 Merops nubicus
ATCTTGAAGGTCCCCAGGGATGGAGCCTCCACCACCTGTCTGGGCAACCTATTCCAGTGGTCTATCACCCTTATGCTAAAGAACTTTTTACTAGTGTCTAACCTGAATCTGCCCTTTTCTGGCTTAAAGCCATTACCCCTCATCCTGTCACTCCAAACCCTTGTGAACAGTCCCTCCCCTGCTTTCCTGTAGGCCCCTCTCAGGTACTGGAAGGTTGCTATAAGGTCCCCCTGGAGCCTCCTCTTCTCCAGGCTGAACAGCCCCAACTCCCTCAGCCTGTCCTCACAGCAGAGCTGCTCCAGCCCTCGCAGCATTTTTGTGGCTCTCTGCTGAACACACTCCAACAGCCCCACGTCCTTCTTGTGCTGGGGGCTCCAGAGCTGGACACAGGACTGCAGGTGCGGTTTCACCAGGGCAGAGTAGAGCAGCAGGATCACCCCTCTCCATCTGCTGGCCACGCTTCTTTGGATGCAGCCCAGGATGTGATTGGCCTCTGGGCTGCTGCTGCACTTTGGTGGCTCATGTCCAGCTCCTCATTTGTTTATGCCTCGTTCAGATCAGGTGCAGGGGCTCTCAACTCCCCCCTCTGCCCACGCTGCCTCTGCAGCCCGCCCAACAGCTGCCAGCCCCGAGAGCTGGCTAGCTGCCTTCTTGGCTTCAAAAAGCCCCCAAAAAGAGCTCCTTGCTGGTCCCTTTCCATGACTTCCCTCCTCAGTGTGGGCTTGCCTACCCTGGAGCTGGTCTCCTCGGTGAGTGCAGACTGGGAAGACCTTGTTCTGTGTAAAGGTTTTTACTCTGTATAAAACCTAGTGACTTTAATAAACTATTCATAGATTAAATTGCTCCTGAGCATATGAGTTTTGTTTTGGTTTGTTTGTTTGGTTTTTAATCTGGTCCTAAGGGATATGCATGAAGCTTTAATAGTGTCTGAAAGAGATATATGTGTATTGTTTCAGCCTTCACCCAAAGGTTATTTATTTTGCATCACTTCTTGCTGTACAGTCTATTAAATTCTAAACTAACCAGTTCTGAAACTTCTGAACTTCATTGGGATGTTTGTTTTCTCAAAGAAAGCAACTAATCCTAATTCTTGTCATTTATTGGTTCTTGCTGCTATAATGCCATGAGAATTTACCAACTATTACATGTCCTGTTGAGTCATCCTGGTTTTACAGAAACTGGAGCAGAGACAGTTTCAGGCCTACTCAGTACACTAGACTAAGGCTAAAGAATGCTGAAGTTTTGCATTCCTAGAAGCATTAGACTGACCTTGCTTGTATGTTTAAAAAGGGAAGTAAGGATGGTATGTTTGCTGTGTTAGGATATTGAGGCTGTTGCTAGAATCCGTTTTTGGGCAGTAAAAAAAGTGCTAGGTTAAGTTGCAATGTAAGAAGGAATGGAAGTGCTGATTCTACTTGTCCAAGTATTTTTGTAGGGAAGAGATACAACACATGTTCAGGAGGATTTTGGGAAACAGCCAGTGCATTAACTTCTCACCTAGCTGCTTCTTTTGCCTTGCCATGTGGAAATAAATTTGGTAACAACTGCTATTATTTTTGCCATGTAACTCTAATCTCCTGGAGTAAATGACTTCCTACAATTTATCATGACTAGTCAGAAATCATTAGATAAGAAATGCTATTTGGATTTTACTTAGACCAAATCTAAGTAGTGCATTCCTGGAATATGATAGAAGACATCTAATAGTGCTTTCATATGTATGGAAACCAACATCTGATAGACACAAATATGAAAAGTAATCAAATATTAGAGCCTTTGCTGAAGAGTCAGGGAAGAGATCTTAAAGACTTGGATAATTTCCTGTAATTTTTTTTTTTTTACAAATAAACAAACACCCACATTACTTGAAGGTGTGCTGTACAGCAAAATGAAACCTTCCTGTGCAGGCAGTTGGATGCAATATGCGGTAAATTGGTAGTAAGAGCTGAGAGTCATCAGATTAAAGTGCTTCTCTCCATTACAAGGAAATTACCCTCTTTTTTTTCTTTAAGGCAATTTCTGAGCCAAACAGAAATGGCTGCACTCAGACATTCAGAAAGCAGGGTGTAAGAAATAGCATATGATAGCTGTGTTGACTTCAAAGTAGAGTCTTTGGAAAATTTTCTTCTTTCCTAATTCCCTTTGGAGCTGTTGGCAGCAGCTGTGTGGGATACAAGTTGTAAAACTCTACTGGGAGATAAGTCCTCAGATACTACGGAGTATTTGCTAACTGGGTTTTCTGTTTCTTGATACTGCTACCAGTTCTGTCCTTTGCAATCAGTGCTGCAACGTGCTGAGTCACAGAACAAAACTGTTAGACCCTCACATTTTTTCTCAAAGTGTGTCAGTTTTGTTTAATAAAGCAGTGTTGGGCTGGACACTACTTACGTATTTCAAAAGTATACATTATTTGGGTGCATATGAACAAGAAATTGTATTAACATTAAAAAACAAACAAACAAACAAAAAACAGAACTTTTGGGCCCTAGCTACAAACTTTCTGTCTCTACAGAATGTAATTTATTAAGGGCTGGATCAAGCCTTTTGACTTCATTGCAATTTGAAATGCCCTTCCCCTCCTGAAAAGGGTGTCTGAGAGGAGTTGTTCCTCCAGGGAATGCTCTTCTCTTTGTCCTCTAGAACGCCTGTGTTAGGAGTTTCTTTGCTGTGAAATAAAAAAAGTATCTTACAAAGAGCTGCAAAATTTATCCTGTGTGCTTAGCCGTGTTTTCTTCTATTTCTCACCACCACATCAGCAAAGCTGCTCATGTAGTCCCTGCTCTCCCCATGTGCAGTCAGTCAAGCAAGTCCTGATTGGAAACAGTCAATACACTGTATTTCTCAAAATGCTCATCTTAAGGTGTGGCATAGTGAAAAGTGATCTCTGTGTGTTTTTTCCTTGTTCAAGTCTAATGGTGAGATCCAGCACAAGTCAGAGTTAGAGTTATGATACTGAAGAGATCATGCTACTACTTACTGAACTGGAGGTTTTAAACTGGAGACTAAGTAGCAGGAATAATCTGTTCCTGAGTTTGTAGATTAAGACTGTCTGGATGAGAGGTAGATTTCTGTTTACCTGTGGGAGTAGAAGAGTGCTGCTCAACAGGTATCAGCCATGGCCAGAGCAGAGCTGACAAGGATTGCTCTCACTGGGCACCTGCATGGGAGAAGCAGCTAAGACTTTCACATCTGTGTTTCTGTAGACTAGGTGAACCTTACTGGGAGCAGGCTGGTTTGGAAATGGAATTTTTCTTTTCATAGCTGGTTTGAGCAGGCTTCACACCTCCAGGGCTGTTTGTCTTCTGCATGAGGCTATGCTAAAATTGAACTACATAGAGGTGCAGTATTACTTTGGAACCTAACCAAGCCTGCCACACTGTCAGAGTGTCTGAATGGTGATGATTTAGTTTTAGGTAGTCATGTGATGAGGAAGGAGTTGGACTTTATGATCCTTATGGGTCCCTTCCAAGTAGAGATTTTCTATTATTCTATGATAACTTTGGTTTGTATGTTTTTTTGTCTCCCTGTGTGGCAATGTTGCTTTTCCTGGGGCTTTCATATAAAGTTCATGTTACTATTACTGTGCTTTTGATTTTTTTTTGTTTGTTTGTTTTTCCTGTGAAATAGTTAACTGAATTGTGGGATTTACCATTGCAAGGTACAATAGAGGGTAATACTAAGAGTTCAGAAAGGAATTTGGTGTACTTACCCAGAAAAAGAGAGCCAAAATGTCTAGTAGCCTTGTCATCTGAGGTTCAAGAGGTTTCCAAACAGCAGATTTCCAGAACCAGGTAGGATACACGGAAGACCTACATTGTTTCTTGTACCCCTTCCGCCCTCCCCCCCACCCTGCTTCACAGAAATGCTCTTTGTCTTTCTCGGATGGTAGCTGGTGAGGAGAGCCATACATCTGTGCTGCGGCATTTCTCTGTTCCTAGATCTGGTCTCCACTTGGCTTCCAGGGTAGACTTGAATGTCCTTTTCCATCAGGAATTCTGAGACCTGAATCTGCTGGATTTGGATGTGGAAGGTATAAATGGAAAAGGATGGAGAGGAAATAATGGTCAATCAGCATCCTTTATGCCACGGCTTCCAAGGCTGTCCTGTCTAGATGGAGTCATCTATCTGGCAAGCTGCAGACATTCTGCATCCTGCCATCTGCCACAACTGGTAAAGTTAGAACAATTTGTCCATTGATGTGTCTTATTTTGAAACATAGTGATGCGTTTATGAGATAATTTGCATAAATTGACATCCGTGTACAAAACTTGGTAGCTCTGAGCCAGAAGCTTTTCAACATTATTTACATAATATTTGCTGAATAATTTTGGCAAGGCAAATTCTATATGACCACCCACTTGTGAAAAACTCATGACAGTACTTCTCACTGAAAATTTGCACTATCTGGGTTAGAAAGAAGTAAAATAATGTATTGTTCCTCCTTGGTAGGTTAATGCATAACTCTTAACAATTGCAAACATGAGGTAGTGTTGCTTGATTGCTACCATTTTAAGACTGTTGCTTACAATTATGCACAACATTTCCCTATTGTCAGCAGTCAATTCATGATTCTGCAAGCCCTGACTTGAAAAATGTGGTAATACTGATGTTAATAATTCATCTTATGAAAGAACATTGTTTATATCTGAGCAAATAAAATAAGTAGTATGTAATGGAGTCTTGTTAGGAGAAACCTGCTGCTTTTCTTCTATTCTACATTGCCAACTTTTTCTTCTTACCCTACACTTTTGGAACTACTTTCTCTTCCTATGTTGGATGTGTAAGAAAGATTTAGGAAATCTTTGCCTTTGAGGCTGACTTGCAGAGGAATCTTCAGTCTCTGTCTTCAGAGTTCACAGGCGACTACCTGCTAGACCATCAAAAGCCATCAAAACCTGCTTCCAAGTGCACAATGCTCTGTCACCTGGCTAAGAATAGTTTTCTGTGCATGTTTCCCTGGCTTGTATGCAGCTTATTTTTAGCACTGGAACTGGAGAAGACACAAGGCCCATGTGTTTCTAAAACATCACTTTGTGGGGAAAAAGAAAAAAAAAAAAAAATTAGGGTCAGCAAATACTCAGTGGTGTTAAACCACGTTCTGAGCTGCTTCTGTCCTAAGGTAGTCAAACATCCTCTGAGGCAAGTGTGAAGTCCCACTTACATTGAACAACTGTTGTGAAAATTATAATTTTATTTCAAACCACTTTGAATCAGTGATGCCAGTAAGAACATAAAAGCTGCTGCCAACATTGACACAGGCAGGAATTTCAACAGGGGAGATGAGAAAATAGTGCACAGAGCATCTTGTTCCAGTCCTTGATTCTGCCTCTCTCAAAACTTGTAAAGGCATCTCTTAAATGCTGGATAGAGAGATAAATGCTTCAGAAATGCAATTTTTGTTGTTTTCAAGACATTATCATCCTAAATTTCCTGGACACGTGTTCTGCTTGTCCTGATGGCAGGATTTCAGAGGATGATTGACTGAATCTGTTACTAAAGACTATGCCTGAGGGGAAAATGTGGCTCAATTTTTTGTGTGTTGTATTTTATTTAGTTCCTCCTAGATATTTTTACTAACTGCTGATATTAATTACAGCATGCATCTGTATTTCAAATAATGCATTTTTGACGGTTTAGCAGCACTTTATTTGTAATGTAGTACAACATTAGGATCCCAAATATATATCCAAGTCTTTCTGTTGTGCAACTGCATTCTGGGCTACATTAGTAAGAGTGAAGCCAATACTTTTCCCACCTTTTCTCTTTTTGCAGTGCCTGTAAGTCATGTGCAGTACTGTATCCAGTTTGGGGCTGAGGAGGAGGCAGGAGCCTGGGCACATGAGGGGAGGTGGGGAGCAGTGCCTCCCTGTGCCCAAGGGGCAGCGAGAGGCCACAGGGGAGATCTCCAGGAAAGGGTTGTAAACTCAACACCTTTGGGAATTTAATCAGCTAAGCTGGGTCAGACAAGGCCTCATGGCTGGTCCAAATAAGGTGGAAGAAATCACAACCCCATTGCAAATCTCTGCTGTGTTGTGGTTTTGGGTGTTTGTTTTTACCCTTCTGTTCCATTTACCCAATTCACTGAGGTAACTGCTTGGAAAGCAGATTTGTCTAAGTAGAATGAATTAATAATACAGTTGCTTGCGGTTATGTTTAAAGGAGTCTGACTTAGAGTAACAGATTCTGATTCTAAGCTTGGATATCTTAAACATAGGTGTGGATGACTGGTTCTACTGTAGCAATGTAGCATCAAACCATATTAGCTGAAGAAGGGACAAACAACCTAAAATGTTGACTGTATCTTGTAAAGATGTCTTGTTGAAACTAATGGCTTTTTCAGTGCATGCTTAGTTTTCTTCTGTGCTCCAAAAAGCAAAGATTTTCAAGATGTCAAACTCACTTAATAGCATGTATTGTTGTACTAGCTCTGCTTTGGAAGAGTCAAATACAGCAAAAATGTTCACCAGTAGCCTTGCAAAAGAAGTTTTATAAACTAGATGTGTAGTCAACATCTAAAGTCTCCCGGAAGATTATCCACAATAAAACTAATCTCACTATGTTGCTAATAGCTACTGCTGGAAGATAGGCTTTGGGATTTTGAAGAGGGTCCTTTGTATTTTGATAGGTGTCTTAAAAAGGCAACCAAAAGAAATCAGAATAAAACTGAAATACCATATCAAAGCTTCATAAAGCAAAATGAGGATATAAAGGAGAGGTATGAAATATCCTAATTCCTCCAAACCTTCAGTTAAGTGCTTGCTGGCTTCTTTGAAAATTCTGATGTTAGCGAAGGGGACATAGCCATTAAGCTAAGAACAAGGCTGTGTTGTTTCAATTCATGTTTCTATAAATAGCATGCCTGCACTACAGTATAGTAAAAGGGTTAGTACTTAACTCATAAAATATTAGCAAATTTACTGTGAGTTCTGCTTTTTCAAAACTGCTATGTAGTATTAATTATGCAGATACCATAGTAATGGTATGTAGGACAATGTAAGCTTGCTGATTAGTTACTGAAAAAACCCTGATGGTTTGAGGAAAATACTGTATGATAATAAGCTGGAACTTTTAGAACATAAATATTAATTTCTTATTGTTGTGTTCTCCTTTTTAAACTCAAGACTTTGCCTACTAAATGTATGATACCTGTAGAGGCTCCAAGGAAAGTTTAAGGCTGTGAAAAGCTACCCAATTGAAGGGAGGTAAATGAAAACAAAGTTTTGGAAAATGGAATATGTTTGGAGAGATAACTGACCTAGGAGAGGCTGGAAGTAAGTTTGGTTTAAAATTTCCTGCATATAGCATCTGTTTAAGCACAAAATTTTTCCTTTGTTTAATTTTGCAAGAATTATTTTAGCTACCCCAGTTCCTGCTCTTAATAGCCAGCAGTGTCATGTTATCAAAGATAGAGACTGTTACATTAATATTCTGTGGCAGTATGTGTATTTAAAAGATAGAGTATGTTGTTAACTGGAAATGTTGCTTAGCAGTTTCTTTCAAAGGGCAGATTTTGCTTCAAGTTATTATACAGTTGTAAGAAAGTTAACTGAAAGCTGAGAACTAGCAAGGAGAGTGAATTTTCTACCCACACTCTAGTGGCTTTCTTGCTCTTTTTATTATTTATACCCTATGAATATTCCAATGCAAGTAAAGCTTGCTTGTGAGCATATGGATGGGAAAGATAAATGTTAGAAGAAAAAAGATTTTAAACAGTGTCTCATGGTTATAATTGTTCAAATACAAACTTTTCAAATAGAATAGGTTTCAATACAGACTTTAAAACTAAGCTAAATAATAAGCAAAAATTAAAACAGAGGTAATAATCAGATGACAAAAAATCTCCTGTCAACTGCTTTTTTTTGTTATTTTGTAAAAGATAATATAAAGAGATTTGAAAATGTGAGCAGGATGTCTGACCCAAAAACTTTCAGTAGTACTTTTGACACAGTGTCCATCAAGAGTGTTTGTTTACTGTGGAAATCCTTTACAGAAATAAATCATAAAAAAAAAAAGATAATTTTTTTTTTTTTTCTGGATATGCTACAAGTTCTCTGTAGCTGTCTTGGTATTTAACTCGGGACAGATATAGGTTATCTCATCAGCCACTCCTTTCTGGGTCAGAGCCCCTCATCCGTTGTGCAGCCATGTAATTCCTGTGGCACGTGACGTGCTCACCAGGGGAGAATGAACTGTGGGAAGTGTCAGCCCTCTGAGGTGGCTGAGGAAAAGGGAAGCCTGAGGGAGCTGAAACCTTGCTGCTGTAAGGCACTGTTGAAGCATTTCAAATTAGTGGCATTTTAGTTTTTTAGAACTCCCAAATGATATATTCATATGAGAAAAATATCAGTTGCTTTCTGTATCCCATTTGGCAATGGCTGTAAGGGCTAGAACTGCTGTGGCTAATGCCACATAAAATGAACCCATTTTTTGCTTTAAGAATCTCATTACTTTATACCCATGTTTGAGACATGACTTATGCACATAATTGTTTTCAGTCCTGCAAGAGATATAGCTGGGCTGAAAATACAGTTTTCTTGTGCTAGGGCCCTGAGAAACAAACCTTTGAAGCCCTTTGCTCTACCTGTGTGGTGCAGGTTGCAACACAGATGTTTAAAATCAAGGATGCTTCAAGTTGCTGTTTCTTGGGTTATTTTTTTCCACAGTAAGAAAATCCATTGCAGTATTTCTGAAGTCTACACTTAGTTTTGCATCTCCACAGGATCTTTGTTCTCTGTTCCTGCTGGCCCTGTGGCGTATGGTGCCTTCTGGGAGGGGTGGTTAGTGCTTCCACAAGAGAAGGAAGCCATTGGCTTAGATAAAAATGAGGCATGTATGTTAAACTAATTTTTCTAAGGTGGAAAAAAAAAGGCATTAAATTCTAGTAAAATTTGTGACTGTAAAAATTGATCTTAGTCACGTGCTAAGTTCTTCAGCTCTTGCTAGGTACCCATGCACTTGTACCAGCACTGTTCAATACACTGAATATATTCTTTTTATAGGCTGACTAAAGAAAAAGAAGAAACTGTGTGAAAGTAAGGGATTGGGTCAGATAAACTCCAAAGATGCCTTTCAACATTAAAATTATTCTGTGATTTTTGCTGTTGGTTGGATACATTAGCTGAAAGAAGCACTGGTGTAATAATCTGTGCATCTGCAGGCTTCTCATAGCATTTCAGGGACTCCATGTATGCTTTCTGAGAGGAATCTAGCATCTATTAGCAAGCAAAAATTACTTACCTGGGCCTTTTACCCACTAATGCAAAACACTACTTTGAAAATTTTGAAGTCAGCCTGAAATAAAATCAAACCGGTTCTGCCACAGATAAGCTTCTCGGATCGTTAGTTTGCTTAATCATGGGCTTCTAGACAGAACTCTGCACCTCTGTCTCTAATGCATTTGCACTACCTGTGAGCTTCCAGATGAAGCTACTCATGAATGATCATCCACCCAGCAGCCAGAAAGGTTTGGAAAAGGGGCTTTTAAAAAATTGTGTCCTTTCTTTAGGGATAGAAACAGGTGTTGCAGCTTTTTGAATTAGTCTGCACTGCATTGTTTTAATTTCTCTGTCAGTTGAGTCCAGGAGGGCTGTCATCAGCAGTTGTGTTGTGCAGGATAGTCCTCTTTATATTAACCTGCTCTGTGATGCAAAGGCACTGCTTAGTAAGGTTCACTGGTGAGAAATGTGCTGTGGAGCTAGCTCCATTTCCATGCTGTGCAGAAGAGTGTGCACATTGTCTAATGCCTCATCCTAGTGACTGTCTGAGTGAAGCTACTGTGGCCAGCCCTTGGGTAATCTTTCAACAGACTGGGACTACTATGTGATGATGCAGTAGTGCAAAGTGATTGGTAATGGTCACACAATTCTACCAGCATTTGGAAAGTAGTATTGCTAGATAAGAACAAGAAATAACCCGAAGGTTATCATCTGTTAGGCTATTGTTTGGCAGCTGGAGAGGATACTAAAACTTAAAAATATATAAGGTAGACTGTAAAAACAGATGTCATAAAATACGTCAATTAGAGGAAGTGAAAGTAATACCGTGTTTGAAATCTCTATGGTTCCCCTTGCTCAAGCAATGGGCACTTGCACTGTTCTTAGCTAAATAACTGATTTCTCCTCTGCCTCAGCCAGGTCCTTCCCTGTGACACCTTGATTGCATTGCTTCCCTGAAACTATGTGTTTGGCAGTTTGGCTGTAGATTGAGTTCTTTATAAAAAAACTCTTCGTTTGATCTGGTATCTTAATTTTCATGGTTGTGCAGCTTACATTCAGTCTTACGTATGTTCCCTGTTTTCCTATAATACTGTAAGGTTTGGCACCAGTTTAGACTAACATTTTGAATTTTAAAGTCATGAATCAGACTTTGTTGTAAATTGGAGGACCTAGCTGTGGGCAGTTTGGATGTTAATAAACTAGTTAGAGTTAACAAGTGGCTATACTTGGTAACTAAACACATTCTATAAAATATCTGAGCTCAATACTGAGAATTATTTTTATAGAAAAAAAACTTTTATGTCTTTGTTTGAGTTAAGATCATTTGAGATTGGCTGGGCTTAAGGGCCCCAGTTGTTCTGTTGTAGTTAATAGGTTGTAGTTAATATGTTCGGTTATGGTTCATGTATATTTTATGCAGGTGCAGCCTTTTACTTTCTGCACCCTCAGTGTGGTACACAAGTTTAGCAGTGACCTTGGTCTGTACACCAATTCTTGGTAGTAATACTAAATATCAAGTGTTATCACTGCTAAAAGGAGGCACTGCAAAAACTTCAGGAAGTGCAGTTAGTTAGAAGAGACTTAGTTGAAAAGTAAAATCACTAAACAGAATTAGTTCTCTTCTAACTAAAACTAGGACAAATAGTCACCACAATGTTATATTTGGATGTATTCCTCCAGAAGGGAGGTCTGCCATTAGATATGTTCTACACACAACTGAGACACTCCCACTGCAGGAGTCTGCAGTTAGTTACCTGGGAGGGAGTAAACTGTTGACCGTGGAGTGATTGACACACTAAGCAATTCATAACCAGAAACTACTTTTCAAAACTTGTGTGCATGAAGAAAAGGTAATATTTTATAGACAATAATGCAGTTATTTTAAGTAGAGATTATATTTATTCCTTCTCTCTTTAGTATTATCTTGTCAACCTTTCAAGTGTTAACATGTAACTTCTTCCTCTTGTCCCTTTGTTGTTGTCTAGAGCATCTTCTACCTGTGCAGTAACAGATACTATTCCTCCAGATGAAAGGGAGACTGTTAATTTTCAGGAGATAGCACCATGAGTAGAATGGAGCTTTTGAAGTCCTTTCTGCTATGTTGTATCTGGTCACTTGGTCAGGACTATGATGGATACATTTGGAGGCTGTCATAATATCAGCAGTAAATAGAGTATTTTGAGAGAATTGAAAAATCCAGCCGACAGCGATAACAGTGAACCCAAACTGAAGGTTAAACTCCTTTTGAAAACATGATACTTAATGGAGTTTGGATGTAAACAGAAAAAAAAAAAAAAAAAGTGTGATTCTCCTCTTAGCATTAAGCTTTGAGGAAACTTTTTACATTAATAACCACCTTCCTGGTTTAGCTGTATTACAGAGTGGTAAAGTACAAGTCCACACTAGAAGTCGTGAAATGATATCAAAATGTCATAAGATAATTTGTCGTAATACCTAATAAATTTATGGATTAAAGTTAAAGATTGTAATTGCTAAAATAAAAGTAAATAAAAGAAAAAAATGGACTTAATTACTGTGGAGATTGTATGTTCTTCTCCACATTTCTTCATTCTCTAACCCAACACTTTACTATATCATTTCAGTTAATCAATTGGAAAAATCAATGTATGATCTTCAACAAATTACAACTTCTTGCTAATATTGATTGTTAGTATACAAGACTTGACCCTTTGGGAGTACAGCAGATAATTATTCACAGATCAAAAATTGTCTTGTAGCAGGAACTATTTTTATCTTTTTTTGAAAGCACATTCAAGGAAAAGCACTTCTCTCAATTCATAGGATATTTAAGCACACAATGAAGCCTGAAAAGTGAGACAAAATGAGAGTCACGGTGTTGACCCTGGGAACAGAAGTTACCACAAGTCTTGAAAGGAACCTTGTGTTTTTTTCTTGGTAAGATGTTGATCCCATATCCTAAAATACTCCACATGATGATAGCTTGGAATGACACATTTTCATTTCCTGAAACCATTGAGTAAAGTGTTTATTTAAATTAATATTTAGCATATATTATTAAATCCATGCATATTCTCATTTCATAATTAACACTTTTATGACCAACAGAGTAGAGTCAGTAGCCAATATTTAACATTGACAACTTCATTAACATAATACGGTATGGATGTTTTTTCTTATTCTGTTGCAATATAACTTGAAGGGTCTGTGTCAGTCTTTGAAGGATGAACAGACTAAGGATGATGTTTTTAAAATGAAGGAAGTCTCAGTAATTTTTTATCTTCATAAGAGGATTAGAGAAAACAGTTTAAGGGTGCTTCATTTTAAGGGTGTTTCGTATATGGTGAAGAAGATGTGCACATGTAGGTAAGCATCATTAAAATTAGAATCATAGAATATTTTAGGCTGGAAGGGACCTCTCGAGGTCATCTGGTCCAACCTTCCTACACAAGTAGGGACATCTCTACCTAAGTCAAGTCACTCTGAGCCCCCTCAAGCCTGACCTTGAATGATTCCAGGGATGGGGCTTCCACCACCTCTCTGGGCAGCCCATTCCAGTGATCTATCACCCTCATATTAAAGAACTTTTTTCTAATATCCAGTCTAAATCTATCCTTTCCTAGTTTAAAACCATTACTTCTTGTCCTGTCATTACAAACCCTTGTGAATAGACCTTCCTCTGCCTTCATGTAGGCCCCTCTCAGGTACTGGAAGGTTGCTGTAAGGTCCCCCTGGAGCCTCCTCTCCTCCAGGCTGAACAGCCCCAACTCTCTCAGCCTGCCTTCATACGAGAGGTGCTCCATTCCCCTGATCATTTTAGTGGCCCTTCTCTTGGACATGCTCCAACATGTCTACATCCTTCTTGTGCTGGGGGCTCCAGAGCTGGACACAGGACTCCAGGTGAGGTCTTACCGGGGCAGGATCACCTCTCTCCATTTTCTGGCCACAGTTCTTTTGATGCAGCCCAGGATGTGATTTGCCTTTTGGGCTGCGATTGCACCTTGGTGGCTCATGTCCAGTTTTTCATCCGTCAGCACTCCCAAGTCCCTTTCCACAGGACTGCTCTCTAGTATATCCTCTCCCACGCTATACTGATAGTGCTGGTTACCCTCCCCCAGGTGCAGGACCCTGCACTTGGCCTTGTTGAACCTCATGAGGTTCACCTCTTTTAAAATTCATGCTCTTTCTATTGTTTTTGGGGTAGATTTAATGTGTTTCTGGCTGTGGAACTGAACCTCTCCAAGGAATTGTTTGGTTGTTTTTGTTTTTTTTTCTTTCTTTTCTTTCTGATGCACCAGAGTCCATAATATAAAATTAAGTGCAAGGTTATACTGGTAAGGTCCTCTATTGCATCCTGTTGCTTTGGTGGGAGATAAACAGGTTCCTTGATAAATTGTGGCTTTGGGGCACACTGAAAGAGCTGTGTTCTCATGCAGCACCTGTTGGCTGGTAGCAGCAAGGTGAACATTTTATTGTATTTTTAGGTTACTTGGCTTTATAAAAGTTAATGATGGTATCTACTTTTTTTGGCAAAGTTCATGATGCCCAAGATAGGTCTATTTTTCTCTTTTTGAAGTAGAAACTAGTCCAATGTCATTTTGGGTCCTGTAATAAGTGTTATCTTGGTACTTCTAGTTTAATATGGGTGTCTTTTGGGAAGATTACTGTTAAATTATGAGGTGGATAGCCAGATGATAAAATGAAAGGATTTGATTCTTATCTATTAAATGCCATGAAGTAAGGGAGGGGGGAGAAGCTAACTGAAAAGTGTAGTCTTGTTTAGACCTCAGCTGGGAGTACTTCAGATCATCAGGTCTCTGATCAGCTGTGTGTTAGCTATGATTATTTTTTTTTAGTCAGCATTTTGTGTAGAGAAATATGTGACATCACTCTGATTAACAACTGTTATTGAAACTATGGCAAGGATTAAAGGTGATTTTGTTCTCAGTGTTGAAAAACAATGCCTTCAGAATTGCAGCACTGATTTGATGGATATTAAATGTATTTTGGACCATGTTCATTGACATCTGTAAATCTATAGTTTGATACATATCTTAAGTCATCAAGAGGAGATTCTCTTTGTACTTTGGACATAGCCATAACTTGATACATCTCAAATATATGCTATATTTAAGGATACTTTGGAGACTTCTTATTGAACTCTGGCTTCATTATAGCTGGGATCACATTTAACATGGGCATACACTGAAATTCCATCTTCAGTTTAATTTATAAAAAAACTTCATATCCAGTTGACTGGCAGCCTTTTGTATGTCCATATAGTCAGGATTTTTGAGGATTGTTAGGCAGGCATTGTTTCTTTTAGTATTCTCTCATTCTTCCAGACTCCTGTCATTCTCTTTTGTGCTGTGAGAGTCTAATAATTCACCTCTCCTCATGCAGTTACTTAAATTTTCAAGTCACAAAGAATTTTTAAAGTCCTGAGATTCCTCAAAGACTATGAAATAGACCTACAACTACAGAATGCTTTGGTGGTACTGTACCATTTCTGGTTCTGTAAAAGTAAAGAGCCGTGAAAGAGGATCTTTTTAGAGGTCAAGAACTGTAAGGTCTTTCCTCCAGACACTGATGATCTTCAGAAGATCTCTGCTTCAGGTCTGAAGAGTTTCTCAGGAGTCAGTTTAGAGAGAGAAGGAAGACAGAAAAGTGATGGGATAGCTGATAAAAGGGTCAGGCTGCATCACAGAAAACAAAAAGGAATTAGAGTACAGAGCAATTCAGTAGATTTAAGGATGAAAAGCTAAATTCCATGATAAAGGAGATAATGCAGGCATTTGGGAGAAGAGTAAATATGGAGATGTGATATTAGGGTGAAAATGAAAAGAATATAAATGAGAAATAAAATGAAATTAAATAAAACGAGATGAAGGATATTTAATACCACCTGAAAATTTTGAGAAGGAAACTAAAAGAAAGTGGTACTGTCGTAGGCATCAAAATGAGCTGTAGGACCCTGGGTGCATAAATTTATCCTTTAAAATAAAGGAATTAAAACTATTTTAAAAAATGACGGTGATGTGTATAAGGCCCCCAAAAGTGAAAAACGGGTAGCTTATAGTTCAGTCTGCATGTTTTCTTGAACAAGTGACTTCATTACTTATACTTTACTGTAAGCTCTTTGCTTAATGCTATTATGTTTGCAATTCATTCCAACAGGGATGACCTCTTTTGTTACATATTGCATATATTCTCGTAAGTCCTGTGCAGCTGCAAGTTTTTGCTCTTCTCAGTTTGTTCTTTGTCTTCCAAATATAGCTTTTATTCCCTTGAACATAGATTACTGGCCTGACGTACTGTCAACAGTAAGAAATAAATCGGTACGTAAAGAAAGCATCAAGACTTAGAAAACCACTGATATTACCCAGTTTGATTGTGTGTGTTAAACTAGTGTTAAACGTTAACCAATTAAATAAATTTGCACTTTCTGATCTGTGGTCCTATCTTAGGGACAGTCCCTAAGTTTCATTAATTAAATATTGCTTAGCAGTTAGAACTGCTGCTTGCACAGGCAAACCTCTGAAGTGTTCAAAGCTGATGTATCAATCCTATTGCTGTGCTAGACTGCTGAAGTACACAGACTAGTTTGGGTGACTGCACCCCAGGATGCAGTTTGCAGTAGGGGCCTCTCTGCTCAATGTGGGCTGAATATATCTTAGCCAAAAACTGCGGCTGAAGAGCTGACGTTGTGAGTGCTCTTTGGCAATTAATAGAAGTCAGCATGTGCTTCTGAACATTATTAATCATTGGATTGTTCATACTGATAGGTACAGAAGGCAGCTTTGAAGTGAGGTAGAAGTCTCCTGAAACCAAGTGCTAATACAATTCTAGTCCCTATTGTAATATAAGATATTTTATTGGAATGTTGTAAAAAGTCTGATTCTTACAGGCCTGAGTTTGCTCAAAGCTATAACTATTTTCTCTGAAGTTAGTTCTTTACTTGTTGAAACAGAGACAATGCTGTGAAAATCTCAAGAAGGAGGTTAATAAATTCAGTTTCTGAAGACATTTTTGCTTGGGACAACCTTTTCTTTTGTGAAAAAGAACCTTGCTGGCTGTCCCTTTGCTGCCTTCTTTGAATTAGGGCTGATGTCAACACCATAGAAGGTTTTACAGCACATGTCAGAATTGGAAGCATCACATTTAGATTCAGATATTTAGTTTCTGTGAGGCTAATGTCAACTCTGAGTCTTCTCTGGTAACCATCCATGAATCAGCATGCAGTCCAATTGGAGTAAATGTAAGAAGCAACTTCCATCAGTTCTCACAAAGTTTTGGCTTCATTTTCTCTCTCTTTTTTTTTTTGATTGTGTTGATAGTGTCCACATGTATTTGAGGGTGTATTTCTGTCTTTTGAGGGTTTGAGGATAAAACTGGAGGGTTATTTGTATTAGTCTGTGACATCTTGTTTACTTTGAGAAATTTGGAGAAATCCATTCTTTCTTGGTTTGTGTTTTTGTTTTCTTTTTTTTTAAGATACCAAAGAAATTCTTTGGTGAAAAACGTATCTTGCTGTTTATGAAATACACTGGCATTTTCTGTTTCCAGGGATGATTTTGGCATTGGGTAGGTCCCTGAATGCCCAATTGAACTGAGCATGTATTTTCTTCCCTGTGTTGAAATTACATCAAAAGTCAGGGCTAGTCTTTTGTTCAAGTACTAGCTAGGGCTGTTGGCAAAGATGCAGAGGGTTAGCCTTCCTCTGAAACAGCAGTGAAATACACTTAGTGCCTGTGGATGGAGTTGGATAAGGAGCTTTGGAGGCATAAATCCTTTGCTTATCCAGAGAGCACATGGTGGGAGCAGGCTAAGCTCCTGATCGTCCATGTAAAATTTTGAGCTGGAGAGCTTAGTAAAAGTGATAGTTCATTTGGATTCACCTTTGCACTCAGTCAGCATGTAGCCTTTATATGGGAATTTTTGAGATTTCACATTCAATTAGGACTAGAAGTCTGATAGATTTCTAAGAACTGAGCTGAAAACATGACTGCTGTTCAGGTAACCATCTGGAATGTTTTCAGATAATGCATGGAGTTAGTAATGAAGGCTGTATTTCAGTTGCTGGCTAAGCAGTAAAAGATGTGATGTCATTCATCCCATGAAGAAAACTTTTAGGGGCAGTCAGAATCTTTAAAATCACAAGTAACACCTTAAAAGGTAGAACATATATTGGAAAATTAAACTCCTTTTGGAGCTTTTGGAGAGTAAGTTCATTCGTCAGCTTTCCTTGCTGTCAGTGAGGACTGCAAGGGCCCCTCCCCCTAAATGTGTTATGAACTTAATAAGCATTTTCAATACCTTGGAGTTTTTACTTCCCTGCTGCATTTAACTGAAATTTGCAAATGGATTTACAAGTCATTGAAGTTTTGCAGTTTCAATGCATAAATCTCATTTCCGTAACAGGTCTGGCTAAGAAATAATTTTGCCTATACCTTAAGAAGAAAAAGTTAAATGGGAAAAAGATTCCCTTTTGTAACAGTTTAATAGAAAGTTCCAACTGAGCCTGGTTAATTTAAGTAGCAGTAGAAATTATTGTCACTTTAAAAAATACTGTAGCTTATGTGGAGCCTCATTTGTTTAAGACTATCCAAAGGTTTGTACAAATTCAGCAGTAGAAATTGCTTTATTCAGAAATATAAGAACAGCCACCATATTAATCACTGTGTTATGAAGGTACAAACAGGGCCAAAGAACAAATGAAAAACAGCTCTATTTTTCTGTATTGAGGCTTTAAGCTAATAAATAACACCTTCTTTATTTCTTTTTGTATATTTGCTGATGGTGGTTATTGAGAAGAGATTTGGGGGGGGGGCAGTTTTGGAATTCTTTTAGGAATATCAGTAAGGCTCGTTTTGTGAATTTTTATTTTAAGTAGGATTAAGAATTAATTCTTCCTAAGACAATCTTCCCCTCTATTAATGATACCCAAAATAGAAATTGAAGTGAAATATGTTTATTCCTATCCTTGTATCTGTAAAGAGTGTAACTAATTTAGCTAAATTATCTATTTTCTAAAGAAGAAATACTGCAGATTTCTGATGGGAGTGCTGTGTGCATTTGTGATCCTTAAAATACTGGGTTTATAGAAAGCTGTTGTGGCTCTCCATATAATTTTTTTTCTTTAGTGGTAAAAGGCAACACGATTCTATTGATAAAAGAGCATTATTACAGAAGAAACCTGTCTCTTAACATGGTCACAATCTCTCTGACAAGAGACAAAACCAAATGAGGGACAGCACATTTCTGTAGAATCACATACAGAAGCCCAGTTAACTTTGGTAGCTGGAGACAGGGATGTAGAGCAGCTAGAAAATGTTAGTAAAGGACCACTAATGGTGTTGCTTTGAGCTCCACATCTCTGGCTGTGAATGCAGAGCAGGCCCTGTACCAGGCAGAAACTGACGGAATGATTTTGCTAGAGGATGGATGGATGCACTGGTATTAGATTACTGCATCTCTGGCTATTTGCATTGATTTTTCAAAGCAAAGACCAGTCTCTAAACATAGAAAAGTTGAATGGGCTCTGAATCTTAAAGCTGCTGAATGCTTCTCTTTCATAAACAACATATCTTTTCTTTAGGCTTTTCAAAAATCCCTCTAGTTTTTCCTGTGTGTTATCTGATTCTCCCTAAAATACTGAGCTTTGCATGCTTGTCTCTTTTGCTTTTGCAGTGACATTTTTGGCCTGTGATTGAGTTTTTAAAGAATATTCTTTTAAAAGACTAAGCCTTTGTGTCTTGTCAAGGTTTTCTAATTGGAACTCTCTTAATCAGATGTGTATTGCCTTTAAAAAAAAACAAAATAAAACAAAACACGGCAGAGCAATGACTGCAGCTTGATATTGGTGGAATGTGCTTTAAATGTATGATTATCTTCTATGTGCTTGGAATTTAATTTTACAGTTCTCCTTCCCTATAAGTTCCCTACTGTGGCTTAATTGTTACTGGCAGTGAATATGTGTAATAATCTCAAAGACATCTGGTTCCTTTAGTGTTATTAGCTTGAAGCAGATATATCACAGCATAGCTATGTCTGAGATCTGCAATCTTCAGAAATATTAGTTATGCCTTATAGGAATAGTTCAACCTTTCATTTACACGTTACTCATTGCTGTAATAAAGCAGATGGGGAGGAGAATTCAGGCTGACTTTGTGTGTACAGGCTCTAATCTACTTTCCTCCAATATTTTTTTTTTTTGTTTTTGTTTGTTTGTTTTTGTTTTGGTTTGGTTTTTTTTTTTTGCCTAATAGTACTACCTAACAAATGCCATTTTGCTATGTATCAAATGTCACATTTAGTTGTGAGGGCTTACTCTGCTCTAATTCAACCACTGCTCTTGCATTCAAAGTATCATAGGAGATTTTCTAGCATACTTAAAATAAATGAGTTTGAACTTCCTTTGCTCAAGTTGAAGTTGTAATGATTGTTTAGGGAAAGCACATTTCAAACTAGTGTGAAAAATTGTTCAGTTTAAAGCACTACAACAAATTGGGTTTACACTCTTATTTAGGAGCAGTTAAATCAGCATGAAATTTTGCTGAAATTGCCTAAAGTTCGTAGGTATTTTGGTAGGAAAATGCCTGTATTCCCTAAATCCTTCTTGCAGTACTATACATTGTTTACAGCTTTTAACAAATACATAGTATTATTTTTACTAATTATTTGGTTCTATGAAAGTGGTGGGAAAATCATTGTTTTGAAACAAATGAAATATTGTTAAATCATCCTAATAAACACTCAACATTGGGGATTAATTTTACCCTCATTTGCCATTGTGTTCCCTGCTGATTAAGCTACTGCATGGGCTTTAGTTCAGAGCATCAAACCTCTTTGCTTTCACACACCTAAGCTTTATCTCCATTTTTCCCATATGACTGGTAGATTGAGATGTCAGTAGTGTTGTACTTAGCTGACTACAATTGAATAACAATCCTTCGACGTAAATCTTCACAGGCTATTCTGGTTTGGTGGTTGGGAAAGGATTAAGATTTACTTCCAAATAAATGAAAAGGCAGACAAAAATTAGCACAAACGACACATCTCTTGGTGCTATGATTTGGACATTTCTTCACATTGCAAAGGGAAATAGGTCTTCTCTAGTTGTCAAGTCTTATATTTGTCTGGACACTGTTTCTTCCTCTTGAAGTACGAATGGCAGCAGTTGTGCTCTCTGGACTGAAGTCGGCAAGTGCAAAAACATTACTGACATTTATTACTGAGAACAAGAAACACAATCTGATGCACGTCCTAGATCAGTCCGTAGAATACTGTACTTCAGTTAGCAGAACAAGTGCTCCACTGGAAGAGTGTAAGCCGGGTAGTAATGTACTTAACAACCTCACCAACGTTATGCTGATTCTGCATGCTGGTAGTTTATCTGGGATAATGGCAATATCCAGTACAGTTGCAGGCCACTTGAAGGTTGAAATGAGAGATTCATACTGGACTTGGCTCTTTTCTGCAGTCTCCACCCTCTGGTTCCACTTGCAAGTCAACACAGGTAAGGAGATGGAGAGGATAAGTCTCCATGTGCAGCTGGGAGTATGGGAGTAAGAGCCCACAAGGATAAGGAGAGCAATTTTTTCAGGGTTAGAGAAGAGATCAGGGTCTGGGGTAGTGGAAGCCCACACAGGAGGGTCAGGCTTATCTGGAAAAAAAAAAGTAATTAAAATGCTGGAAGTTAAAAATAATTCCATATCCTTTTAAATTTTTAAACCAAAGTAAATTTCTTACAGGCAGGTTGGGGACTATCCAAGGATGTCATACTAGAAAACCAGAGCTCACATACTGATAAAAATATTTTGGAAAAGCAAAATCAGAATAAGAAAGTGGCATTGTTAAAAAGCAGAATAAGTAGTAAGAAAATACCCAACACAGAAGTGAATCTGTGCTCAAATTGGAAATATGCAGTGCTCGATACACTCTAGCAGGTTATATGTAAAAGCACAAGACAGAGGCAAAGAGGGTGGGAATAGGAATATCTTGCAGCCAGAATAAAGATTAATAATAAAGCAATTTTTTTTTTTTTTTCAAATACATAAGAATCAGGAAGCTAGAGAGGAAGGCTGAAAGATGATCAAAATGTGGAAGGAGGACTTGGAGAAAATAAGCTTACAGCAGAAACTTAGTCTTCAGTTTTACTTCTGTGTTCTCACCCAAGGTAATCAGGCTCTGGAAGTCTTTGCAATAAGATGACATAAATTCTGAAAGCTTATATGGCTTTCAAGAGCAAATCAAAGACTTAATGGAAGAGGAACTTACTGAGAGCTAAATCCAAGATGTTCTCTGTCTCAGAAATTGCCTGAGTTACACATCACATGATGCTGGAAGAGCACATTGCATGTTACATACTTCTCTTATTTTCCTGAGCATCCTCTTATTGCTTTACTTTCCCCTTGCTTTTGCTGGGTACAGATCCCAGGCTGGACAGACTGCTGGTCTCAAGGGGCTCAATGACACATCACCTAACTACATATGGCAAAGCTGTGATTTCTCCTGCTGTTACCTCTACAAATTGGGTTACAGCAGTGCTATATATGGCCTAATGGAACCAAAAAAAAAAAAGTTATATTAGCCTAGTTCATTGGTAAAATGGTGGAAAAGTCTGGGAAGAAGCCTGAGATTCTCCTTTTCCTACGGTATTTTGTGATCTGTTAGATCACCAAGAGATTCACAGGCTTTACTTTAAGGGCAGATTACATATCAACTATCTGACTGCTGTTTCTTAGAATTTACCTACATGTTAGTCATTTTAGGCTGCTGTGCAGTGCTTTTGTGCTGGGAGTTAAAGGGTGTTGATAACCCCTGTGTTCTAACCACCACTGGGCAGTGCTCGCACAGCACCAAGGCTCTTTCTAATGTGTGTGTGTGTCCTGTT
>NW_008604840.1:23108-23731 GCF_000691845.1 Merops nubicus
GTGTGTGGGTGTTGCCTTGTCCCCCCCCCCCCCCACCCGGCAATGGGTTGGGGGGGCAGGAGCTTGGGGGGAACATAACCAGGAGAGCTGACCCAAACTGGCCAAAGGGATATTCCAGACCGTATAACATCAGCTCAACTATAAAGTGAGTAAAAAGGAGGAGGGGGAGGGGGCACCACTCCTTTGTCCTCCAGAGCAACCACTACATGTTTTGGAGCCCGCTTCCCAGGAAAGGCCAGACATTGTTTGCTGATGGGAAGCAGAGAATAAGTCTTTGGGGGTTTTCCCTTTGCTTCCATGCACGGCATTGCTTGGCTTTGCTTTCTAATTAAACTGCCTTTGTTTTTACCCACGAGGGTTATGTCTCCATCTTATTTTCCTTCCCCCTTTTGCTTTTCAGAGGAGGGATAGAAAAGGACGAGTGCGATAGAGTGGCTTTTTTGGGGGCCCGGGGGCCGCACCGGGTGAACCAGGGGCGTGGTGGGCACCTGGTGCTCAGCCAGGGTTAACCCACCACAACAATGCTCAGGCCAAAATCTGTGGTTTGGAAGTTCAGACTTAGGACGTTTCAGAGAGGGCTGAATATTAATTAAATGAATACTTTCAAGATTTGCTCTAGGGGG
>NW_008604841.1:0-25794 GCF_000691845.1 Merops nubicus
AAAAGGAAAAGGAAAAGGAAAAGGAGCAAGAGGAGGTTTTGCCCTGTCCTTTGGTGGTAGGCAGCTTGCCCAGGCCAAGAGCTGGTGGGCAACCTCCTGACTCCACGACAGACAGGACATCCCTCCCTCTACACACCTCCCCTTCTCCTGCCCTTGGGGAGGGAGGGACACGGAGCACAGACCTGCCCACTGCCCAACAAAAGAGGTCAGCTGAGGTAGGGACCAGTCCAACCGATTAAAAAAATAACTTCTCCAGTGTCCCAGGGCTGCCTCAAGCACCCCTGCTGCCAAGAGAGCTGCATTTCATCTTGGCCTTCAGCCAGCCTGAAGACATCCCCTTTCAGTTCCTGATACCTCAGGCATTTGCTCTCCCTACACCCACTTTACAGATATAAACACAGGCAGGGAAGGGGAAAATAAAAAACCAAACCAGCATTCATCTTGTGCAAGCACCCGAGGCTCAAAAGAAGGGGGATATAATAAATCAGAAATCTTTTTCAGCAATTTGTCCATGATTTATTAGAAGAAATAGGTTTGGATTACACAAACAGGGAACAAGTGCCTCTAATTCTAGCTATTGAAAAAAAATTCTAAATTCTATAGTATATATAGAGAGTGAGGACTTATACTCACAGAGATACTGGATAACTATGCATAGATAAGCATGTATTTAAAGTAAATTCTCCCCTCATAAGCACCAATAACAAACTCTTTGCAAAAAAACTAGTAAAAAGGGATCATTGTTCTATCCTCTAACACACTTCAGCCTCTCATTAGACTGCAGCTACAAATTAAGTTGGTCCATCCTTAGAAGAACACAAAGGAGAGGGAGGCACCAAGGTCACAAGACAAATACAAGCAATAACTCTCCTGCAGTGCCACAGGCAGAGAAAATTATATTTAGTCAACCAGATAGTGTTGAACAGGCCCAGCAAATACACAACTGGCAAATCTCTTCCTTTTCTATGGATACCCTAATGCAAATTTATTGCAGCATGATAAATCACAGCTCGGATTGAGCAACGTCCTTTGCAGCCTTTGAGAAATAAATGCAGGGAGAGCAGGGAAGCTTCAATGGGATAGCTGAGCAATTTCCCAACTCAAGGGGGTATTTTACATGTCCACGGGACACTTTTACAACTGCTGGCTGTTTTCTGAAGTTGTGTCAGATCTGGTGTCTGACTGATGGTATTTTGGGCTTGGTTTTTTCTTAGTTTCTCCTCTGAATAAGTTCAGCAACGTGGAATTTCATCACTCTGAAGCATAATTCAAGTTAACAAAGAGAAGCAGCTAAATTCTCTACCCCATAAGGATCTATAAAAACTCATTGTCTTTATGCTTCTGGAGTTTTGCTGTAGTGTGTAACAAAATAAACTATCAACCAGTGTTTTTGAATTGCCTGTTCTAACACAAGTCGATCAAGCTTCCTCTGAAAGAGTTAATGCTATTTTTAATCCAGTGATAGCTTTGATAATAAGTATCATTACTCCTAATCTACTGGTTTGCAGGTTATATAAAGCAGTTAGAAGATGCTTCATTTTGCTTGTGCTCTGAGACTGCATCCCTGAGAGCTCCTTTGGTTCATCCCCAATTTGCATGCTGCACCATGCAGCACCTCTCCTAGCTGACTGGAGAAAGGATGTTTCCAGAATATGTTATTCAAATACTTGATTAATTTGGGTTCATAACGACAAGTTTCTTTAAAAGTCAGCATTTGGCTTCTTTTGAGGTCAGTTTTCCAAAAAGAACATTTACTGATGGACTCAGAAATTCTTGTTTAATGATACTTGTCACATTTAGATCAAAAATGCAAACCTGCTGAAGACAAACAATAAACCCCTTGGACATTATGACAGGTAACCCAGACAGGAATTTCCATGCCTTCAACAGATATTGCTGCAAGTGTTAATCCTTCCTTCTCCAAAAATCTCTGTAATTAATTGGGCTCATTTTGATCAGCACTTCCTCCTCTTCTAATGCTGTCGGTAGCTCTGACAGTCCTACAGATTCTAGTCTTTCTCTTGATCATAAAGAAGTTAGATAAAAATCTGTTTAACCCTTCTGAGATACATCTAGGTGGGAAAACCCCTGAAAGGAAGCTGAAAGTAACTAAATGACACCATTTACAAGTTCCAATCCACTTACTTCACCACTATACACTTCTAGGCACTGGGATACTCCCCTTCATTTCACCTGCTTCACATCCATGGGTATGAAAAAACAAAAGGGCAGGACTGGAAGTTGCCACTTCAAACCTCAAGTGAGCAAAGAGGTCCCAGCACTGCCTGGGAAGCCACCAGCCAGTTTGGGTGCTTCAGCTCTTTAGGTTCACAGCACCCAGTGCAAGGTATTTGTGGATGTCAGAGCTGCCCCAACGACTGCTCCAGGTCACCCCAGAGACCACCCCACCACCACGCTCCATCCCTCCCTCAGCCACCCCAGATGCTTCACTTAGCTCATAATAATTCTAACATACGTTTGATGGTTACTATCAAAAGGCTTCTGTTTCCACGGACGCTAATTGGAATATTCTCCTAAATTGGTGTTTGGGGAAGAACATTCCAACGTTATTGATTTCGGAACAGGGAGCTCCCCACAGAGCAACTCCTCACCAGCACGAGGGACAGATCTGATTCTGGCACCTCTTCACAAAATGACACAAAATGTCATGAAAGAGTAGAGGAAAAATAGTTTCATGTGCAAATTATGGGTTCTTCAGATCAGCAATGGACAAAGGAATACAATTCCCAGCAATGACTTTTATTTTTAATCTATAGATAGGTCAGAGTTGTAAAGTTCCAATCATTTCCTCAAAACTGCTATGCACTGCAGCTCTATAAAGGGGGCATATCAGAAAAAAAAACCACCAAAAAACAGAAATTGGGATGAGCCAGGGCAGTTAGCTGTGAATTCCTGCAAGTGACTGCCCACAGCAGAGATGAACACAAAGCAATAGCTCTGTTCACCTTCCAGGCAAGCGATAAACGTTTCTACCAACAAACATTTGAGCAAACAACTCACTCAGTTTGTTCCCAGCATTTTAAGCTAGAAAAATAATAATGCTCAGAAAACTTAAAGAGATTACTCACTAGCTTCCTCCTCCCCACACCATTTCTCTCTGAGCAGTCACTCTCCAAAAAAAAAGCTGAATACTAAAAACATTTGCTCGCAGAGAATTTAAGCTACGATTTGTAAACATAAATCCTGGCTCTCTTTGGTGTTTACCCAATACATATTTTTAGTGCCTACCTATGCAAACGTTAAAATAGTAAAACCAGAGTTGCAGGATAAAACTAGTAAAATTTAGTAATGTTTAATGCCTTGCCTGCATGGCCTGGAGCCTCACACACCACGAGACGTTTGCTTCAGCATGGGATAAAACCTGCAGGCTCCTCCAAAGATGCTTTCATAAACCAAGCAAAAAATGAAAAATCATTATTTGTTCTAGGTATAGGGAGATATTATTAGGAGCCAAAAAATCATGCTGAGACTTTACAGCAATACCATTTTATTCCAGTTCAAAACTTGTCACAAAGATCTCACAGCAGAAAGTGCTGATGTTTGCTACTGTACTACCTACAGCCACCATCCTGCAGGATCACAGTGGAATTCCTCTTTTAAGATAGGATCTGAAAAAATCACTAAATATGGAGAACAAATTCCTAAGAAAACAAACACTTACCACATCAGCATTCTATAATATTAGGAAACTATTTGCATCATGAGGCTTGTGCTAAAATACTTAATGATCTCATCCTTACCATAACAAATTATCTGCCAGAAAGAAACCTTGAAGGTCAACACTGGCAACAATTAAAAAGTAATGAAAAACATTCATCCCTTAGGCAGAGTTACGATTTCTAAGTTTGAAGCACTGTGCTGTATATTTTATTAGCTATCACTTGTTTAATTATTCATTGGAGCTCCTCTTATGCTCCATAGAGCAACCTCACATTGCTAAGATTTCCATTTGAATGCTATTACCCATTCAAGGACAAATCTCATTTAAAATTTAGCTTTTGTATTTTCCAAAACATAAATTACCTTCCCAAACTAATGGCTCTGTCATCCTTTTCTATTTTTAAAACTCTCTTCACATTACTTTCAACCTGGGACCCTACCCACCCTCCTCCCAATGACGGCGTTTCTGAGTGTCTGCATTCATCTGCTCCACTCTTCCTACAAAAACCACCCAAGTTTTCAACCCACTGCAACAACCCTTCCCTGGCCAGCCAGAGTCATTTTTATTCCTGTCTCATTTGCAGTAGCAGCTCACCCAAGCACAGGATTTTCTTACAGAAACTCAGAGTTCAAATAAGGCGACAGCGCCATGGAATAACTTCTATGCTTTAATTGCCATTTAATTACGCTTCCTGATTTTCCCTAGCAAGTAAAGAAAATCTTTACTTCTCCAGGTTTACTGGAGAAATAAGGAGCTGGAAGAAGAAGGCAGGTTTTGATTGGTATTAGCTGCAGTTCTTCATTTATCCTTCAGTGTGGTCCAATGTATTTATGCCCCGCTGGGGATTCACAACAAAACCAAGGGAAATGAGCCAGGAGAGTTTTTTTTTGAGGTAAGAGAGGGAGAGCCTGTTCACTGTTTTGTGGTCAACAACTTGAGATAGGTTCCACATTTAAAATGTATTCAGTTATGTATTAAAAATACATATTAATTCTAAGGTACTTTGAATTTCATACACACGGTAACCTGAAAAAAAAAAATCAAAATGAGCATTTATTTCCATATAATGAATAGTCAAAAACTCTATCTAACGCTCTCAAAAAGTATCCATTTGGTTTAATTAAACCCAGAAGCTCCTAAAAGAAAAAGACAACACTGTTCTTGAATAATCCTTGGTAAGACTGAAAACCTACACTGAGCAGCAAGATGAATTTCCATTTATCATGCAAGAGAAACCTTCTGCCACTCAGGCTTGGCTTTGTGACACTGGCAGGATCACCAGGAAAGCTGTTTACATCCTGGGGAAAATTATTTACAGGCATTACTCAGATTTATAGAAATAAAGGCCAGCTTTAACACATTCTGATTGAAAACTAAGTTTCAAGGTCAAATAATGGGTCTCATGCAGAATGGGGCACAGAGGGGCTCCCACCTCTGCCAGGAAGACAAACAGGAGTATCTCTGAAATATATACACCCCTTCAGTGCAGAATCTCTCTGTAAATAATCACATTTTGGCATCCAAAACTTCCCCTCGACTACAGAGTCGGAGAAACCTCAGACCTAAGAGTATCAGGAGACTTCTGTGCTTCACCAGTGGAGAACACTCTCCTGCAGCATGTTCCAGACCCAGCACACGCAGAAATTGCTGAAACTAGATCCCATCCAAACTACCCCCTTGCTTTTCATGCTCCTTTCTGAAGGCTGGTGGTAGGTAGGACACCTTGAAAACGCAGAGGAGATGGAAAACCCAGCAGATGACCAAGGAAGTCTCTACAGCTGGGTCAGCATGCTCTAAGGCAACCACCCATGTGCTGGTTTCTGCTGCAGAGAAAGTGGTTTAAAGCTTTCCTGATGAGACCAGGAGATCTGGACAGACCTGTTCCTTGCTGGTCTAATTAAAAGGCCATCAAGACGTTGATCCTGCAGTGAAACCTGGAGGAACACGTGTAGGAACATGTAGGGCCTTAACTGAAGATAACAACAAAGGGACACCGCTCACAAAGGTCTTATTTGGCCAGGAGCCCAATTCTACTCCTCTTTCATGTGGTGGAGGGTACAGGCTCCTCTTGAGGGCAACCCTCAGCCATCAGAGGATGGGGAGAGGCAGCAAGAGTGAAATCCACCATTTCAGCAGCCTTTCTCTTAGGCTATTTGAAGTCATCAGCAACCTCCCAGATGTGGTTTGCCCGTTTCAGTCAAAGCATGCTTGAGTCCACCATCAAAAAATATGGGGGGGCTTTTGCCCAGATGTAAATGACATCTTGCATGCCAAAAACTGTGTCCTATCTCCCAGACACGCTCTTTGTTTCAAAAACTTCTCCCTTCCCCAGGAGGGAGCACTGAGAACACCTCAAACCTTCCTAAAAATGTCTAAGGAGCTCTGAAGGATGGAGCAGACTCCTCCTCACACGTTTCCAGAAGTCAGTAGCACCCAAGGGCAGGATCTGCTCTACTCACCCAAGCCTATCAGCAGGGCTCATGCCCTCATGGACACTGAGGATGAGGAGGGCTGGTCCTGATTGCTGCACAAATAGCTTGAGAAGGCCCAGCAGGAACTTTCTAGTGAGGGAAACCAATTTACTTCTAGATTTTCCTGCAACAGTGTTAAGAAAATGGAGGCAGAAAACTGCCACCCAACATAATACATCTTCAAGCCATCTACCTGCTTCCTCCAAACAGAACCATTTGAGTTGTTTTCTCTTAACCCTTTCTACCAACTGTCAGTCTTAACAACATCTCTCAGTCCCCTTTCTGCAATCTCTTTTGTCCCAAACCCCATGTAACTGGTACTTTAGGTTTTTGGGACCCAGGCTGAGGATGCTACTCCAAGCTCCTGGGGGAATCCATCACCTGACAGGAACATGAATGTCCTAACCAGGAAAATACTCACCAGCTTAGGCACTCAGGAACATTCATGCCACCAAGTCTAGTGACAGCAAACACATTTCTGTTGTTAAACACTGAAACCAACACCCTTTTAATTTCTTGTCAGGCTTAGCTGCTGAAGATCTAGATACATAAGACCAGTTCCTTCAACCTTTGCATCCCAAAAAACAGGATTTTTTGAGAAATAGGTATGTTTTGTGTATCTATATATTAATTAGACACTTTTAAATGAACAAAATCTGAAAAGTGGCCGACTGGATATTTAAAATAGGTCCACCCTAAAATTGCTTTAAAACTTATCATGGGGATTTCACAGATAAATGTGGGCAAAAAATCCTGTTACCTCCATACCCCAGTAGTAAGAGCTGTTCCTAACCTGACTTTCACAAATGAAGTAAGGAGTTGATATTATCTGGTACACCACAGTAATTTGCTGTGCAGCTACATGAAACTGCTACAAATAGCATTACAGCCCAAACCCAATTGTTACTGAAAAGCATTCAGTAAAATGGAAAATACAGAGAAATGAAACACAGTAATTGTGTCTCAACCCACATTATATATTGTGTTTCTAAATTATATAGTATTAGACTTTCTAGTTTTTAATATAGTTTCCCATTGAGGAATTGATAACACAGGAGATATTCTTTGACCTTTTCCCTCTGAATATCTAAATAATGTATCACACAGGTTTATAAACCAAATAACTCTCCAGCCTTTTATTAGATCCCAAGGGATAAAATCTGCTTGAAAAACCCACCACATGCAGCAACACATAAAAGAGCTACTGCAAAGCACTTTCCTTGCCATGCTATTTCTCACCTGCATCACAATTTTCTCCTATACAGCCAGAACTGTCGTTCATGCATTTTACACGTGTCTGAAAGACAAAAATTGGACTTCTAACACTTGCAAATCTGCACTAAACACCCCAAGGCAATAACTGGCAATACAAACCATGATCCTGCACGCCCACTGATTTGTATTGAATGGACCCAACACTCAGAGCTGCCCAAGCCATGGAAGAAATAACTTCTCCAGCTTTTCTGTTCTCCAGATATTGCAGAAAGTATTTCGTGGACTCATTCCAAATTTAGCAGGATGTTAAAAACCACACAGCCACCAGATAAGTAATTTGTGGGGCAGCTCAATCAAAAAAAAAAAGCCAGGCAGCTCCTTTCAAAGAGCCTTTCGGGGATTTTGATTTGATAATGTTTGTATCTCTACAATTAATCATCAAATAATGAAGGATTCAAGCCATCACAGCCAGAGCCTGGGAGCGTGAAGAGATGCACGCTGGGCACGACAGGAATCAAAGTGCCAGAAGAACTCAGGGAAAAAGCCTCCTATGAAACAGTTGCTGGAAGTGAGAAACGTTGGGAACTTTCAACCTGCAGCAGCTACAGCTCCATGCAGGAGCCTGGCTGTCAGAGCAGGCATCAAACATCTCAGGAGCAGCTCTTCAGGGCTCTGAGTGATGTCAGATCAAACCCTCCAGCTACAGGCACAATTCTGTCTGCTACTAAAGCTCAGAGCAGATGCTGGTTCAGAAAATAGGGATTATAAACCACATATAAACCACATCCACAATCCAGAGATGATTTAAGGTGGAGTTTTTTTGTTCATGTATTTTTTTTTGTTTGATTGTCATTTTGGGTTTGGGGTTTTTTTTTTTTGGGGGGGAGAGTGGGGAGGTGTTTTCTTTTTGGGTATGTGGCACACATCTTAAGTGTCCTGCTCTGGAAAGAAGCAAATCATCCACTGTCATTAGACCTATTTCCAAACATCATTTTGGAACTCTATTTTGATCTCACTGAAGGTCAGCTTATCACATTGGTGTGCACAATCTGAATTCACAAGTGGCCCAAGGAACAGTTAGCACGAATTTTGAGCTGCTGCCTCAAAACTCAGTAGATTTTCCAAATACATGACAGAAAGGGATCTGAAAAAAGAACTAAAATATTAATAAGTTATCTTCTGTTTCCCTTTTCTCACTTTTTTTTTTTTTTGACAAATGGAATTGTAAGCTGAAATATTCCTGGAGCCTTTCCAACACGGAGAGCTGATATTGTTAAGTTTTTGTCTAACTTGGTGCATTTTGCCAAGTTAAATCTACCTTGGCCATGCACACGTTGATTTTTCCCCTCCTCCCTCCACCAACGAGCTGTTCCTCAGCATTTCTTCAAGGCAGTACATAGGGTCACAATGAATGAAGAGTTTTTATTCCCACAGCCATCCTCTGGTGCATCCTCTTTTCCATGGAAAGCGAGTGGGAACAGCCATCAATTCTCAAGAGGGCAGATTTCAACCCCCTGACAGATTTTCCTCCCTGTTAATTCAAATGGTAACAAGTTTGGGGGCTTTTTAAGGAACTGTTTTCCCACATCTTAATGAGATAAGATATTATTTATCAATTCCCCCCCATTTTCTTCAAAAAACTGTCAATTTATTGGCATAAATCCCTCAAAAACAAAATGCTTGCCTTTTGCTCAGCATCAGAATAAAATTTTAACCTAGTTGCCCATTTAAAGATCACCCGAGAATGTTTAAAATGGTTCCACTCTTATTAATATTTAAATAATTTTAATAAGACAGCTGAGGAAATCACTTAGTGCAAGACTTTACCCCAAACAACACACAGAAACTGAAGTACCTACAGATGCAACGGAGTTTAGAATGCCTTTTTTTCAGTCTGCTACCTCTGAGAAGCACTGACACTGCTCTACCCCTCCTCCTTTTGCCATGACCACCCAATATGACCACTTTTCCCAACATCTGAAAGATGGCAAACAACATTGAGTTGCCAGCAAACCCCCGAGCAGTTGCCATGAACACTTTGGTTTCCAACGTGAGCACAGATTTCTCTAGGATTAGTTCAGCCCTGAAAAAAAGCTCATTTACTGCTCGGATAATTTCAGCTCCTATGAACTCTTGACATATGAATAAATGCTCATCTGAGTCGTCTGGCTGAGCTTACATGCACAAAGCTATTCATCTGACCAAAGCTCCTTTTTCTACTTACAGTATGAATGATCATCCTTCTGGAGAGGGGAGGGGGAAGTTTTGCTGCAAGGTTTTTTACTGTTACTATACAAACTTTCTAAAAATACTATCACTTTTTAAATTGCTAGCTATTTATACTCTAGTTGTACATTGTGTTTAAATCTCCATTCAGGTGGTTTTTCAAGTATAGAATCTATAAATTTTCTGTAATTTTCCTACTAAGCATCTTAGCTGTTTGCAAAAGCTCCATTAAATACTATTGAATATTTTTGATATCTATTTTTTGGTATCTATTTTGGTATAATATTATTTGGTACCTGTCTGGTATACTATTTTTGGTATCATAATATACTTCAACTAGTTGACATATTAAATTATCTGCAAGACCTTTCTCTTTTCATTAAAAAAAAATCACAGCCTACATGATAACTTAACTTTTATTGGCTCAAAATTCCTTGTTTGTTTTCATTTCTCCATTCCCCTGCATCATTCATCTAACCCAGAGAGAGGGCAGGCTGCTCAGGCATGAAATGAGGATAATCTGCTACATCCTTCCACTTCCATACTCATTTTTTGATGTCAGGCTTTAGTCCTGGCTTCTGAACTATGAACCCTGCCTGGTGCTGCGTGTGGACCTTCCTCCTGTGCCAGCTCAACCTGGAAGCTCACACTAGGCTATAAAGAATTACTCTGCAGAATATCCAGCACGGACACAGGCTGCAGAAAAATAAACTGAAACCCATGCACGGGACCTTCCAATTTCTTCATTTCACTGGTGTCACTTGGTAGGGTTTTCAATAGGCCTCCTATCATCCTTTTTTCCCTTCCCCTCCTCATTCTGGGAGCACAGCCAATCCCCAGCACAGCAGCTGACTTTCCCCAGAACTAACTAGAAATATTCTGATAGACTCTATTTATAGACTCAAAAACTTAGGACTGGGAGCAGCCAACCAAATTTTTCCATTCCTTCTTCCCCTCTGCTATCTCTCTGTCCTAGGCTAACCTAAATTCCAGCCTTCCATCTTTCTCCAGGGGTGCCCATCCTACCCAGAATAGGGGATACACCACAGGTACACACGTCTCCAAGGCATCTGTGGAGCCCCTTGCATGCCATTAACTGAACAGGCTGAAAAAAACCCATGAACCCTCTACTTTTATGTCCCTGTAGAAAGTATTTGTGCTGATCTTCTCTCACTAGAAATCAAAGAAAAATCAAGATATCTGGAAGAGATTCTACCCCCTGTATCTCAGACCTCTGCTAACTCAAGATGGACACACACATAACTTTTTTTATTTACTTTGACTAAACCAGCACTAAATAAGAACTTTTTTAAGCAGGTTTAAACAGCAGCAGATAGCCATTGGCTTTATTTTTCTGGTACTTTACACAGAAGACATAAAACTAATCCTTGCAGAAGTCAGGTAAGGTAAACCCCCATTAGTTTAGGCACAGTAAAAATCCACAGCAAAAGAAAAACTGTATCCCAAAGGAACAACGATATTTTGGACGATTTCTGACAAGAGTCTAATATTATTTATTTACCAAACTCACAGATTCTGTGGAGCATTTCCTCCTGCAGATAATGTATCAAAAATATGCACTTTGAAACACTCTGGAACCAACACCTGGCAAATCCCATTTTGACTTAACCTTACAAATGTTGCTAGGAAACCCTACTCAATATTTACTTCAAGCCTTTAAAGAAACAGACTTAATTCATCCTGAGCAATAGTGGGAGCATTGAGGGCTTGGCAGAGGAGCCTCAACCTAGATTTACTCTTGACGTGTCACTTCCTAATCCACAGACCTGACATAATTTAGAAAGATAATTAAGAGTTGTATAGTAAAAACATGAGTTGTAGAGTAAAAACATAGTTAGTTTGCTTTTTCAGGGAGGACTTGTAACATCAGGGGTGTTTTGGATGCTGCAGGCAGAGCAGACAAAGTAAAAGATGGACAAGAAGTTCTGTTCTTTTGCTTCATTTTGTGTGTACTTCATTAAAAAAGAAAAATTTAAAACTAAAGTCACGACATTCATGCAAAATCTTCTACAAATGGCACATGATTTTTACATCTCTGTCCTCTGAATAATTTATTTGATCATCATCTCTCCCCCCTAGTGTACAGGTACCTTAATCTTCCCCTGTGAAACATCAAAGACCAGACTGCAACAAAAACAGCAAAGGGGAAACATTTGTGTACTTACTGATGTTTCTTCAAGGGATGACAGGAAACACATCTATAAAAATCAAAGCTGGTTCTTGTACAGCTAACTGATGAGATGTTGAATATTCTCCATTTTAGTCATGTCAGACAAACCCACAGGTTTTCCTAGGATCTGGTACACTGTATTAAGCTTACATCCTCCTGTGCAATACCTATTTTCCTTGCTCCTATAATCCCTCTCTTCTTTTTCATTAAATCATACCTCTTCTTCAATCCTCATCTCAAGCTCATTCCTCTTTGGTCCTGAAGATTTTTTTCCAGCTCAGCATGAAAACTGCAATCATTTCTATGGACTTCCTGATTTAAACCATGCCAACATCAACATCACCTCTGAGTTTGGGGTAGAGAAGTCCCCAAGACCACCTAGAGACCCCCCACTTGCCCAAAAGCAGAGCTGTGGTTGCCACCTCACACCTTGAAGCACACCAGCTCTGAACATGAGCTCTGCAAGATGAAGGATGTGGCTTCTCTGCTGCACCAGAGTTGGCTTCACAGACCTTGCTATAACCTTAGCAAGACTTTTTCTTTTCATAAGCAGAGTATCAGGTGTTTATGCTGAAGCAAGGAGAACCTGAAGCATCTGGAGATTATGGAAAGGGCTAATACAGGTGAAAGGACATGGGACAATGGTGGAGGACATGGAGTATCTTGTTCATTGCAGGATGGAGGGTGTGAAAATCAGAAAAACATGAACCTCCTCTTTAGAAGAGGAGAAGAAACTTAAGAAGTTAGTGGATGAGCTCAAAACTCATCTCAGTCCTGGTAATTATAGTGCTGATTCATTAGAAATTAAGTTAGGTTTACAACTTTTTTTCTTGTCTCTATCTTATAAATAGATTTAATGACTGTAAGTCATTTGCAAGCCTCTAATACATCAATTATTCAACACAGCCTTATATTAAAAATAATTTATCAGACATGTGCAATATATAATTAGCTGCAAATCAACAGGTTTACTTTACAAAAAATGTAGTGATCCACAAAGTAGTTTGTTTTTTTTTTTCCTGAAATGCCAATTCTAAGTTGTTAAATCTTCACCTAAATTACAGCTGCTGGTAAATAATACAGCTGCCTAAAATCAAAACAATTCTGTGTTCCTTTAGAGAATAACTCCTTTAGTATTATAACAAATATGAGAATAACTGCAAACTGTATCTGGATCTTTCAGCTAGTTGGAAAGAAGTGAAATTCACTAATGAAGAAACAGAGTACAGCCTATTTGTCCCTTTAGTTTCACTTCCAGCTTCCTGGAATTAAATAATTCAGTTGTTTTTAAGATTCCTAGAGTGCTGGGGAGGAAGAGTAAGTAGGTACTCTGCTCATTCTGGACACAACTTATGAACAAACGTCTGCTGAAAAGAGTCTGTCCAATTCTTCTGTGGAATAATTTCCTCTGCCTGTAACCCCCAAGTCATTTTTTCAATTACAAACAGTTGAATTAAGAGGTGGAAATACAATTAGCACCCAAGGACAGAAGCTGGAGTGCCTTTGGTGGCAGGAAAAAACCAAATTCAACCAGCAAGTCACTCTTTTCACTTCTCTCTCCCTATAAACCAGCTCCTCTGATTTTTCTCTTTCCTTTTTAATAGAACACATCCATCCAAAACACTCATCCCCCTTGCTTCTTCTACCAAATGGGTTTAATGTGAAGTGAATAACAGTGCTTTATTTCATTATCTGCACGTGCAGTTCGAAGTTGTCATTACTGCATATTTAATCAGTCAAAATTCTCCATTCCCCATCTCCTTTTTAACGTCAAATCTTCAAAACCATAAATTCCAAGCCGTCTGAAGAATCAGAAAGGTTAAGGGAGAGACAAGCTCAAATCAAGTGCATTGTTTCATTGCAACATTATCTTATGTCATTAGTTGGCAGCAGCCATAAAGCTCTGGACCACTGCCAATATTTACTTCCATACACTGAGTAGAAGCTGACACATCTAACCCTCAACCCCCCTCCTTGGTTCATCTTCCAGCTAGTTTACACAAATTCACATTAAAATAAGGATTTAAAAATCCTAATCGAATCAAATGGATTTTTTTCTAGTTTGCCATCATGGATCTGAAGGAGATTATGGCCACAGCATCCCACCAGGGTAATCCTGTCTTCTCCTTGCCAGGCTCGGGATGCCTGGAGAGCTGCAGGAGCTTCAAAAAGCAGCTTTCCTGCCCAAATGTATGGACACAGACACAGACCTAACCAAGGATGCCCAACTCTAGGACAAGACCTCTTGCCAGATATGGAAAGTGACACCAGAAGACACTTGATCAATGGGCCAGAGCTGATGACCTGTGTTTATTTTCTACTAAACAATTAAATAAAGGACCTTGATCCTTAGACATGTCCAACCTAACACTGTATTGTCTTCAAACGAGACTCTTTTAATTTTTCCAGGAATTTTTCACATCACGCAGGATCAACACCTGTGCAAGGTTTTGGTTTGGTTTTGTTTGTTTGTTTGTTAATTATTTATGCAAACGAGCTTGGAAGTCAGCAAAGTTAGATCTGGCCAAGCAGCTCTGAAGCGACCATTAAAGGAAGAGCTCCCTAACTGCTCTAACATACCGTGCTCTTCAGCACAAATTTAATTTAGTTTCAAATAATGAAGCTGACAGCTCAGATAGTCTGCCTGGAAACAGTGTGAATTTCCCACCCACCTTCATTTGCAAGGTCCCTGGCACTCCAGGCTCCAGGAACGCTGGGGTGCGTGACAGGTTTCTAGGGAGAAGCCTTCAGCAATGCTCCAAGAGGGATCTCCCACCTTTTGGAGCAGCTCAGACTTCAACGCCAGGCTCCAGAGGGAAAATAAAGGCTGCTGCCATGACGCCCCAGCCTTATGCTTCCAGAAACAACCCCTCTCCTGCTCCTAGACCGAGGACAATGACATGGAAGTCAACCAGGAGACCAGCTCCCACCTCCAGCCTTCGGCCAGGCGCGAGGCCGAGCCCCCTCCCCGCTCCCTTCCCCTCCAGCAGCAGGAAGAGCTAAAGATACCCAAAGCAGATCGATTTTTCAAGGCGAGACGTTGCCAGAGTAAACGGGGGTTGGGGGGGCAGGTTGTGCAACCCCGTTTCCCAAGGGCTCGGGGAGGACAGGGCCCCGCCGGGTGACGCACTCGCGCGGGGGAACGGCCGCGGACGCCTTGCGCAAGCGGAGGGGACGTGGGGGGGACACCCCAGGAACCAACCCAGCAGCTGCCCCTGCTCTCACCCGGCCTTGATCCACCATCGAGAAGCAAGGTATGGCTTCAAACTCCACCAAGCAGAGCTCTGCTTGGCCTACAGAACTGCTCCTTGGGCTACAGAACTGCTCCTTGGGCTACTGAACTGCTCCTTGGGCTACAGAACTGCTCCTTGGTCTACAGAACTGCTCCTAGCTCCTCCCGCCACCCTCAAGCCCAGACCAGGTTTCCCTGCACCGTCCATCCCGACCCTTTGAGGCAGGTCCAGAAGGAGGGCTGGCAAACAAAAGAAAATTAGGTACCATGAACAGGGTTTTGGAGGAACTGCACTATCACGTCAGCACAACACAGTGTTCAGAAAATCACTGCCAAAAATCATAGCAAGACCTCATGGTTCAGCAGCTGCCAGAGCCAAAATCCCAGGCAGGACAAGCGTGGCTACTGATTTCCAACTTCTGACCACTGACAGATTACACTGCCCAAACCAAATCTCTAAAATACATGTTTAGTTTGTAGACTTAAGATTGAATATGAACCCGAAATGGCACACACAAAAAGGGAAGTCAGATATCAACCCAAATCCTAAAAGATTCAGAAAACGTTGTTAAAGATGGCAGATTTTTTTAAATCTCTTTTTCAGGGACCTAATTACTAGGGAGTTGGGGTATAAAGCCACAATTTTTAGAAATTTGGGGTAGTACCTCTCAGAAGCATTCAAGGAAAGAAAAGCAAAATAGAAAAGATTGGTGTGTTCAGTCCAAATTTTAGCCTGTAAACCTACTCAGAAAGTTTCTTCTCCAGACACAAGTAGAAAGTATTGTTTAGAAGAGAGAATGGAAATGAGTGAAGTGATATAAAAATTGTTAGAAACATTGAGCAATTAGTCTGAGATTTGGTTTTTAACCTCAGGGGTCTAATTCTTTGATCTATTATTAATTATCACTAACCACAATCAGCAGCATACCCAGGCATTTTAGGAGAGCACACAAATTCTATAAAACATTTTACATATCATCCACAAATACTCGATTCTGTTTGTGTTCAGATCTTCCAACCAAAGTTTACTTTCTTCTTTTTAAAGAAACTTCTTTATATATTAACCCTAAGTTACACTCCCTCCAAATATGAAATTTAAGCTATCAATTTATTCATGAAGCAAACACACAGCTTAAAAATTGCAGATATATAGAAACTCAATTAGTAACCTGCTAATGACACACTCTAATGTAATTGCAGGAGCTTAATTCTCACTTTAAGGTAAAGAAATAAAATTAAACTTCAACTTATTTTCTTGTGACCAACCACCAATGTGAGAACTTCTCCTAAAATACAACTCAGTAAAGAAACAGTGCACTACAAAAATATTTGTTCACGTGCTGAATAGATAAAAACAATATTTACCCTTTTAAGAATCCAGACTGAACAACAGCACTGGTTTGGTTTTCTGGGGCTTTTTTTTGTTTTAGGGGGGTTTCTGGGGGTTAGAGGTAGGTTTTGTGTTTTAAAACCTTCAGTGTTGGTTTCATTAAAGCTAAGACAATCATCCACATCACATCCTTCCAGAAAACACACTGTTAAGCTCTGCTAAACCATGTTAATTAACCTCAGTGGGGAAAAAAAAAAGCAAAACCAAGGTCAAAGCTTCCCATTGAAAGACAACTGGTTTGAAAAATGGCCCTGAAAGTAAATCAGCTCTCAAAATTTTGCAGAACTCCAGTGGTACTGGAACAGGCTACGTTGGAAACTGCTGGCATGGATCAACACCACCTTCCTGACCTACAATCCCTCCCCCTGTGGTGTAAATCCAAGGAGTATTCCCTCTTCCAAGGTCAACCCGTCTCCTCCAGGCAGCAAAACCAACGTGGCTCCAGCAGGAGAGGACTTTCAGGAGGACACAGCAGACAGTGGGTGACCTTCCACTGCAATTTGTAGAGGAGTAAGCAGTCCAATCATGCCAGGATCTATTTAGGGTGCACTCAAACGTGCCCAATAATGCTGCAAGGACTTGGACAACTGCACACGGAAATACCTGGATTTTCCCCACTCAGAGGAGGCTGCAGTTGAAGGAACTCATATGCTGAACACTAAACATTATGTAGTAACCAGCTGCACGTGAAAACTGATAAAAGCACCAAGCTCAGACATATTTAATACCTGTCTTTCACACCTTCTTTTTAGTTGCCTTGCTGGACCATTTTTATCAGTCTTACACAGCCCTGCTTTGCCAGAGAACAAGTCAGGATTCTGTATCCATCCTAAACTGTGCTCTTTTCCAACATGTAGGAGCTTAAATCTGAAATCACAGCCCTCCACTGTTCTCCAAAACGTTTTGGTTGAAATCAATCCATTATTAATTCCAGCTCCTACAACTCTGTTTGAAGACTCGACACATGCAGTCCACCAGAATTAAAAACATACCCTGAAAACACAAGTGCCAAGATTCTGGCTCAACAACGTGGTGCCTTTTAGCAGAAACGTGCCCTTTAGGGGACTTCACAAGCTGCTTTTTCCTTCCCAGTCCCTCCAGTTTGCTCTCACATCCACGTCACACCACGCTGCTCAACGAGCTGCACTGACCTGTTGGCTTTTAGAGCTTCAGAGCAAACTAGATCAGGAACCTGACACAGGTCTCACACAGGACACACCCAAACAAAGGGCAAAACCAAGAGTCAGCCCAGACAAGGCATGGCCCAACAGTGTATTTGGCCACTGCAACATATCCTCCAGCTCCAAACACACCCAACAGCAACTGCTCCTCAAGGCTGGTGGGTTCAGCAAGCCACCAAGACCAGCTAGAAGTTTCATTCAGCTGGGCAGGGCACTTTGCAGCAGGTTTGAGTTCTATTAGGATGGGTTATTGAATCTCAACAACTTACTCCCTCTGCAGACAATAAGAGAACTCCCCAAGTCTTGATACCACTGCAGCAATCCCTGTGCATGGTTCCCAGCACAACTGCAATGCCCAAACCCTAAAATAGGGTGGGAATCTCTTTATATAATGTGTGTTTCAGTCCTCAGTGTCTTCCAGTCTGACTGATCCACTCTGTTGGACTACAGATAACCAAAACTTCTTCTGCTTGCTAAAAACCTGTGCACAAAGGTGATCCCACCTTCCCCTTTTTTTTCAGAAAACCATAAAAAAGAAGATATCACAGTGAGAGTGATCACCCAAAGTCACATAAAGGCCAGGCCACAATTATTAACTATTATCAGAGTAAACTATGGCAAACTGATTTCCAACAGCTCAGCATTGCAAAGTTCAGTGGTATCAACTGGCAATAAAAATGTTTTAGTAATGCACAACATTGCTTAACCCCCCCAAACAAACAAAACAACCTCTAGATATTGGAGTATGGATTGACAGTGGAGCTCTTATTGCCCCAGATTTGGCAGATCCACCCATTTATGGAACACAATTTTCCAGCAGTGTGGACATCAATTAGCAGCCACGTTTTCAAAAGATACTTTATCCAGATTTTGAACTCCTCAAGGAAAAGAGAGAAACAAAAAAAATGAAAGAATCATTGGCCAAAACCAAAAAGTTTGCAGAGTAAATTGGTGGGAAGCTCAAGGGGAAAACAGCCCTGCCATGCACAGAGAATATTTTAACAGCATGGTCTGTTTCCTACAAAGTCCATCAGCAAACAGAGGTCAAGGCCATTCATAAATTCTAAAAATAATATTTACCAGACCTTTATCTCTCTGGAAGGTATAATTCTGATAAGTGACTATTCTAGATAATATTTAACATAAAAGTTTATTTACAAAAATACTTGCAATAGTCTGAAATCAGATTTTAACCAGAATTGAGGATTCAAGTCAGTGCAGGTTACATGTAAACAAGGATCATGTTGTTGCTTTGTTGATTTAACCTGGGATTGGGTGGGGGTTTTTTGAGGCTACTACAAGTAGCATCTATGCAAAACTGGCCCCATCTTCTTGACACCCACCCTTTAGATATCACACATACCTTCTTTTTTAAGCCCCTTTTGCTATTATTTAGTTTGGAGACCATTGTTTCTTAGAAATAGCATTCATGGAATGTGGATCTATACACACAGACAGCTATGATTCACCCTCTATTCAAAATTAAATGTAAAAATCTTTCAAATACAAGTTCTGCATGCATATGAGCAGAAGAAAATAGTTTAAAAGGCAATAAGGGAACTTGGTTTTGCTGAATCCCTCACAGAACACAAGCTGCAATGTTATGAAGTTACCAAACCAAGACATATATTCCATGCTGGTCATCTATTCGTCTTTAGAGAACCATATACTCTATTTCTTTTCCCTATTTTTTTTTCAGGTTCTGCTGCAGGAAGGGACTGCAGTCCCCATACCCTGCTGACATGGGACAGCTGAAACCACCTTGGCATCTTGGGTCTGACATGGTTTTAAACTCTGCTTGTAATAAACTTGTACCTGATTTCCTCTGGTTTAGCTGGAACACGACACAGCAATGAAAAGTAAAGATCAATTTGAGGTTTATCAGCAAGAATGAGCTTTTACATGTGTGACATCCTATGTGGAGTCTTTAATAACATGTCTCATCAGCAGATAAATACCTGAGCAGGCACCTTTTTTATCACGTTTGTACCAAATGACCCCTCCATGAATTTCCCTTGAAAGTTTTAAGGGCTTTGCACAGGCCCCTGGCTGCATCTGTCAGCATGAAGCCACTACCAAGCACACTGAGAGCAACATTTAGTTAAATAATGGGGCTGAGTTAAGAGATTTTAAATGATGACACCTCCTAACCTGAACTACACATCGGGGTGCCTTAGATGCCACAACCCTGCAGCTCTCCATCCCCTCAACAGAACTCCACGTGTGCAGAAATAGCTTTGAGCTCTAGAAATCTCAGGATTTCAGTCCTGCAAAGTTAACAGCTTATCTCACTGAGGTATCAGCTTAGAGAAAAAAAAAAACAGAGAAGTTTATCAAGCCTGTGTCATCATCAAGCCTGATGACACATTACCCATGGACTGGTCTAGAGGTAAATAGATGAGAGGAGCTCCTGTGCACTAACAGCAGGTCAGGAGACTCCTTCAAAAGCCCTATGAGAAGCTCTCATTCAAAACACAACCATGGGTGACAACCATGCTCCTCCCAGCACTTCCCTGTTTGTTGTGCAGTGGATGATGACCTTGACTCAGCACAAGCAGCACTTACTCAAGCAAGAGCTCTCATGGCTGGCAGGAGCTAGTGCTCAACCATCAAGGCAGTAAAATACTGGGTCTCTGTTTGGAGGCATCCCAGCAGTCTCCCAGTCAACTTTTCTCACCATATAAATAATGCAATTGATGAAAATTTCATCAGGTAAAATAACTAGAAATCAGTAACTTCATCTTCCTTCATCCAAGAAAGCATCTTTATGTCAAGCCTGGATGATGACAAACATCCAGCCACATGCAAAAGTCAGCATGAAGGTGGGACAGAGTCCCTTCAAGTGGAGAGAGATATATTAAGTGCATTCTTTAGAGAACTTATTTCAAACATGGCTAAAGAAAAGATGACATATGGCCTGCAAAATGGCAAGGGAGGTTGTAGAGGTATTGGACAAATCTGAGAATAAAATGGGAAAATGGTCTTTTTTTTTTCCTCCCAGATAGAAAAAGCACCATTATTTTAGGTAGCCTGTTTTTCACTGCCACACTGGGGGGTTTTTTTCAGAAATATTTAGCCCCACAGAAATATGGAAACACTGCACATCCTCTGCACCCCTCTCTATGAATAAGGCAGACGTTCATTCACCCAGGGCAGCTGCACATCCCAAGAGCAGAAAAAAGAGGCTTGAGAAAGGTAAATGCACATTCTGGTACTGGTTATTTCACCCAACTTCAGTGCAAACCTGTTTGACCCATGAGGAGGGTAGGCAAGAATCCTAACTCAGCAATAACTTGTAATATTGGCTATGAAACTAGGTAATTTATGAAAGTAAGCATCCTTTATGAGATACATGAACACCTGTTTGCTGAAGGAGCACGTGCTCCAACAAATCATCCAAAAAACCACAAATCCAAACGACACTTCCACATTTCTCTTCCACCAAAAGTGAGGAGATCAGTTTATCCATTTATCCCTTTCCAATGCGTCAAGTTTTAACAGCCCTCCTCCTTCTGGAGGCATTTTTTCTATATATACAAACCAAATGTTCCTACAGTTAAAATACAGAAATACGTTGCCACGGGCTCGGAAGGTTTCGTTTTCCAACTTAACCAGTTCAAGTCTGGTGCAAACTTATCACCATGCATCCTCACACAAACATAGACTCCCAGCACTATCATCTCCTTATCCTCATCTCAACTTTTCAGCTGAGCCACGAGACATTCAAGCACCAGCTAAGAAAAAAACAACCATTAAAGGACACACGAGAGCAATTTTACTAAGCTCTCATTATGGGAAAAACAACATTTATAGTAGCAAGAGCTCATAAACACACTAAAAGCTACTCTTTCAATTCTAGTCACTGTAGAATATAATATCTTCTTTTTAACTATTAAAGCCAGCACTTTGTTTTTATTGGAGGCAAGAAACCAGCAAATCTAATGATAAGAATTCAAATGCAAACAAAGAACTCTGCACCAGCTCGAGCAATTCTGAACGTCCCCGTTTCAAACCACGTCTCGTTCCATTTGACGCAGGGGAAGAAGGGGGGAAAAAAAACCCCCATGGAATGGGTCTGCTCACCTGGACACGTTCTCTGGAATGTACTCTAGAACTGGATACCCATCACTTCTTCTGGATGCCAACTCTGAATGGGACTTCCAGGTCTCCACCAGGGTGCTGACGGGAGGGAAGGAGCTCAAGTGCTGGAAGGCTTGCTCCCGAGCAACGGGCCGCGACAACGATATCGTGCCCTGGGCCCCGATCCTGTAGTGAAAGGACTGTCCACCTGAATTGACCCCCACGATGGCCGAGGGTGGCACGCTGTTCTCTTGGTAGTAGCTGCCATCCTCAGGCTCCTGCTTAATTCCCACCCGCAGGCCTGGATTTGGGAAACCGCTCCCTTCGCAACTTCCCTCAAAGGAAGAAACAGGTGGTCCTAAAATCCCAGAAAGAGAGTAATAGTCTTTGTCATCCATGAAAGAAAAATAGGAGCCGTCTGTAAATGGGAAAGGATTGACTGGCTGATTCCCTTTGAAAGGGGCACCAGAACAAGGATGCTTGGCCGACTCTTGCTTCACCGGCACCGAGAAGGGGGAATCTGAGCTTATTTTGTTGCTGTCACCGACGCAGGCGCCGCCGAAGGAACCATCTGGTTCGGGTTTGATGAACTGCACCAGGTTCATCTGACCGCTGTTGGAGATGGCGTCCTCCATCTCCTCCATCTTAGGGAAGGCGAGGTCTTGAGCACCCTTCTCTTTTGTTTCTGGACTGGGAACGGTGTCCTGGCTCCTGCCGGGTCCCACGGGCGTGCCAGAAGCTGGGAATCCCAGGGAGTTGTTTACGGGGCTACAGATGGATGATCCCACCGTGCTCACCGCCGGGCTGGAGCGAGTGGACCGGTTGTTGGCGTTGGAAGGGCTGGCAATGGAGCTCCTCGAGTTCAGGTTGGCAGGGCTGGAGACAGAAGACCTCATGGTGATGTTGTTGGGGCTCGAGACGGGAGATTTCACGCTGCAGTGGCTGGGAGGGCTGGAAATCGGTGACTTCATGCTACTTATAGGGCTGGAAAGCGGGGACCCCACGTTGCTGACGTGCGCGGGGCTGTGCAACATGGAGCCCCGGTTCTCCACGTTGGGCGAGCGTGACGAAGGGGTCCCCTGGCTGATGGGGCTGTGCACAGCAAAGCTCCCAAAGTTAGCAGTGGTGGAGGACACCGAGTTGACCCCGGCGGGACTACACACCGAGGAGGCCACGTTCTGAGGGCTGCAGCCCGAGGGGCTCTTCTCTTGACACAGGGTAGGGCTTTTGACAACAGCATGCATGGCACCGCCGTTCACGGCGCTCCCCGAGTCCGACATCAGCGACCTCAAGGGCCTGCTGGCACCGTGGAGGGGAGAAGAGCAGTGGCCGTTCTCCTTGTAGAGCTTCACCAGCTGCTCCACGTTTGGGTAGATCTTCCCCGGGCTCCCCTGGTTCTGCTGATCGTAGGGGTAGTCGGCGTCCCGTATGGAATCCATGTACAAACCCATGGATTCCGCCACCGTGGCCGACAGCTCCTTCGACTCGCTCTCGGTTTTGATGTCAGCAGGCAAGAGCCCAGGCTGATGGGTGTCTTGCTGCAGGCAGGAGAGGAGCTCGGGTTTTTCTTTGCTGTTTCCTTGAGCGTTGCTGTTGGCAAAGGCGCTGGCAGCACAGCTCACGTTTACGATCTCCATGTAGTTACCGTCGTCGCCCTGCTGGCCAGCACCTATGGAAGAATACTCCACAGACTGAGAAACTTGACCCCACCGTCTCTCCATATCTAAGCCTTCTGGGTAGCTGTGGTATCCTTTTGTCTCCATAACTAGCAAAGACATATACAAAAAAAAAAAAAAGGGAAAATTAATAAGTGATGGGACGGTGTGATTTCCTAAGGAAATGTCTTCATTTCCTAAGGAAACGAGGCGTATCCGCTCACTCTCTCTATCCCCCTCTCTGCCTGCCTGCCAGTCCCATCTCCCTGCCCCATCCATCACCTCTCAACCATTTGTCCAATTTCAATCAAACCGAGGGAAACGGTCTCCTGGATCTGACAGCTCGATGAGTTTCAAGAGAGAAACTGCTCAGCAGTTAGGCAAGACCCAAATTCCTGCTCCCCACCCTGGGCTGAGAGGAATGGATCAACACAACCACCACCCCTCCTCGATGGCCACAGCCCCATGGCTGGTGCCAGCAGCACCAAGGGTTGCCTCTCACCCAGGGATCTGGGAGGAAAAGAGGGAAGAAGGTAGCAAGGAAGGAGGGGAACCAGAGAGATCCTGAAAGGAGGACATATAAATCATATAAACGCCATGGAAATTGCTCATCACAGCTCTGCTCCTCGAAGGACAGCTCTGCTCCTCCAAAGACCTTGCCCTGCAGAAGCTGAATGGGAAACACTTCTGCCACAGAGGAAAGGATCAGATGAGGCAGGGATGCACGGCTGTCAAATGGAGCCACAATTCTGCAAACCCCCATGGCAGCCAACAAGAGGAATATATAAATAAAAGAAAAGTCAAGCTTCTTCTAAAATAGACCCTAAAAAAGCCCCTCTCACCCCACATGGCACTCTCTTGAGGCAGGGAGCAAAATGCATGACCTAGTCTTTTATTATTATGAAAAATCATGTACAAGTAACAACAATTTTTTAAATTTTTAAGGAATTGCCTCAGAGTTTCATATCCATATTATGTAAATATCTTTCTCCTTTCAGAATGTATTAATTCTCCAATACTTAATTCAGTGTTTAACTCCTTTACTTAACACTACTTTGAAAAGCTATTTTAAGCAAAATTAGAAAACCAAAACAAAATAAACTTAAAAATGAATGACTCCAATACTTCTTTGCCTTTACTCAGAGCTATGGCCCTATGCCTACATTCCCCTCAAGCACGAGTTTTATTAGAACATCATCATGTGTATCAAATCACGTTCCTATAGTCTAAAATTTTCAGACAGAAGTACCTACTTCCACATCAAGTCACTCCCAAAGAATCACCTACCCCTGATTTAAGTGCTGAGCAAGCCTAACTCCTAGAGAAATCAATTGCAGCTCTAAGTGACCAGCATTTCTGAAAACCAAGAAACTTAGTTAAGGTTGAAAATTAGGAGGTAAGTGGATTTTAACTCCCAGAACCCCTGCAGACCACGAAATCTGTCCTAGTTCTAACACTGCACGAGCTCTGTAGCCATCTCTCCCCCAGCACTAAATTTCAAACTTCATACATCATCAATAGGCAAGAATACTTTTCAACTTCAGCAAATAAAAATCTGGGTCACGCAAAGGAAAAAGGATCAACCCAAACGCCCTGCTCTTGCACTTCCAGAGACAGAGGCACTGTCTGGTATCTGTATCCAAGCGGATCAAAAAACAGCACGAGAGATTATCGGTGGCCTGATAAAAGTTGGGTTTAAAAATGACAGATATAAATTAGTATGGAGATTTTTTTTTGGGGGGGGGAGTGCTGGTTTCTGTCACCTCCAAGCGCCTCGGTGGGTTCTGGAAGCAAATCATCCTCTCATGGGTTGCTGACAGAATAAAGGTTTGGGTTTGTTCTTCTCAGCAGAACTTATTCCAGCATGTTTATCCACCCCCACTGCACAGACATGCTTTTTTACTAACTTTCACCCAATTAATTCATCCCTGGGCTAAAACAGCCACAGAGCACAATGGAAACTGAGCTGTCTTACGGATCAGAACCGAGACCATCCACATCTGACACTCTGCAGAAGGAACCTTCTATGAGGAGCAGAACAGCTCCTCCAGACCCCCCCTCTCCCAAGAAGGACTCGAGTGATGTATTTCACCCCCAAACATATCAACAAACACAGCCCTCTGCAACACGAGTCCCCGATCAATCAGGCATGAAACCAGTTTCGCAGCAACAGTCAAATAAAAAATCAAATGGTACCTGGTATCCCTGCAACCAAAAGGTCACCTAGAGACGGGGGAAATCTGAGGTAAATCCAGTTTCATAAAAACTAACCCCGTGGCTCAAGCGACCACCCGCTTCTTATTTCTCCGTGTTCGGAAACGAAATTTTCGGTAAGTTTCGGTGCCTGCGAACCGCCCCGCGGACACCGGACTGCCCAGGGGACCGGAGCTGCATCCTTTAAAGATGGGCTGGGGTTTTTTCCCCCCTTTCTCCAAGGCAACCGGGGTCCGTGGGCTACCGGCGCTGCCCTC
>NW_008604842.1:0-7559 GCF_000691845.1 Merops nubicus
TTCCAACCAAAGTGATTCTATGATGCTATGTCTGAAGGGCAACCCCTCAGCCTTGTGAGGGTCTCCAGAGGGACAAAGGACACTTCCAGGCTAGGCTGGATTCATTTTATGACTCCCTCTGGCCCCTCTTTCCCAGGCCATGGCCTCTGCTGGGATTTTGGGCCCAAAGACAGGGGTTTCTCAGGAAGCTGCAGGCAGCAGTGCCTGGATTTTCCCCGGGCATGTCAGCCAGGCTCAGGGCTTGAAATGATTAAAGGTGCTTAGTCTGACCACTGAGGCATTTCCCACCAGCTCACCAAGGGGGTTCCAGCTGCTTTTTGTCAAGGAAAACAAAGTCAACCACCAATTTGGTGACTTAGAATGAGGTGCTGATTTATATTTATTTCAGCAGAAGATTTTAAGCCTTTACGAAGAGGATCAAGTTCCACTGAGGCTGAGTGGCAGAGCCTCACCTAAGAAGCTTTAGCATTTTATTCCTTTATAAGAGTGTATTTGTATTCACTGCAGTGCATGACAATTCCAAATCACCATCTTCCTTTTCATGTGCTTTTATTGAAATAGAAGAAATATGTTAACAGAAGCCTGTGCTCAGAAATCCAGTCTTTGCAACGTAGTTTATGCAAATAGCTCCCCTTGAAGGTTACTGTCTGGTCTCCAAGGGTGGAGAGGGAGCTCTTACACTCTTGCTAGAGCAAGACAAAGAGCCTGCAACCAGCAGAAAAAGGGGGATTGAAGTCCTGACTTCACCTTGGTCAAGCTGGAGGTGAGTCCACTCCAGTGGACTACATCTGCTGGCATCAAGAAGTGGTTGGTGCTCCCCAAGCTTGCACTGTGCCTCCTGGTCCAGCTCTGCCCTACATCCCCTCCTCATTTTCATAGAATCACAGACTGGTTTGGGTGGGAAGGGACCTTTCAAGGTCATCTAGTCCAACCAGGTTGCTCAGAGTTGTGTCCAACCTCCCCTGGGATGGTTCCAGGGATGGGGCAGCGACCACCTCTCTGGGCAATCAGCACCCTCACTGTGAAAAGTTTCTAACATACTAAGCAGCATCACCACAAAGTAGAGACATCTTGAGAGAAAAAAAATGAACACAGAACAGGAGGAAACCAACATCTTGAAAAATGACCCCTAGCTTCAAAGGAGCATTAATCTCCCTACAGATAAATGGACTGAGGTTAGAGAACGCTGGGGATGTGCAATGATTCAGTGGGAGAACTTTTCAAAGGCAAAAAGAGGAGGAATTGCCTCCCTAACATTCATCTTTAATGTTATTGTTGTTCTCATCAGTAGTATTATTTGAGTTTCAAATTTTCCTCTGCAGGAAATGGTGACAGAGACAACAGGAAACTTTAAAAGAGCTTTTTTTAACCATAAGGAGGTTAAAAAACAGAGACACCGAGTGCAGAAAAACCAGCTAAGTCATCTGTTGGTTTGTTTTAGATGCTGACTTAGATCTTATCCTGGTTTCACCTATGACCTGGTTCAACCCTGGTCTGCAGGCTGTGAGGAGTTGGGAGGCCACCAGAGCAGCTGACCCAAGTTGGCTCCAGGTGTGTCCCAGCCCATGAACGTCACACTCGGTATAAAAGGGGAAGTTTGGAGAGGAAAAGGTCTTTTCCTTGGGCTTTTTGTGACCCTGCTCCTCTTCCTGCTCCTGCAGCTGCTTTCCTGTTTATTGTGGCCATTGGATGTTTGCTGGGCTGAGTATAACCTTATTTTTTATGGGTATTAATTTGGTTTCATTAAATCTGTTTGTATTTTAATCAATGGGTTCTTTCTCCTTTTCCTGAACCCCCTTCTTGACTGGGGAGGGGTCTGCAAGTGGTGGAGCAACTCCTGTAGTTTAATGATGGATTTAGCTCTGAGCTAAATGTCTCCAGGAGCTGGGCAGAGGATGAGGATTCTCTTTTGGGGCAGCTCTTCAGGTTGTGAGATTTCTCATTGCTCTGTGGCTTTTCCCTCTGTACAAGGATCAAACCAACAGCTTTTCATTGCTTGTGGGACATGGGGCAGTGCTGGAGTGCTGGTGTCTCTGCTGCCTGGGGCTCTGGGGGGAGACAGGGATGTGGGGATGGGTTTTCTTGCCTTTCAAGCCTTCAGAAAATGTCTCATGGAAACAGATCCCTTCCTGTAAAACACCCAACTGGAGAAGCCTCTTATTCCCCAGGTGATAAATGAGCAGCACGTTCTACCCAGCTAGAGGATAGGGGTGAGGGGCTCAAAATTGGTGTAAGAACAGGAACAAATGGGCCAGACTGAGGGCTGGGAAGAAAATGCCCATTTGCAGTGCATTTCTTCTCATCTAGACCAGAGATGGATTTCTCTAAGCGTGGTGCTAACCCCTCTTGCCCCAGAAGCAGCACTCTTGAGGAGGGTGCTGCACGGAACGAGACCATTTGCATCCCAAATAATCTTCTTTTCCTTTGCATATTTACTCCCTTGATTGGCATTAGCATGCAGCCTGGTACCAGATGAAAGCACAGACGAAATTCATCAAAGATAACAAGTAATTCTGAGTAATGACTAAATGGCATTCCCAGGTATCTCCTTTTAAAAAAGGAAATGAGTAGTTCTGGTTGTAATTACCAACCTGGGCTCCATGTACAAAGCTGGCATTTATGAATACCCAACGAGGCTCTGTTTGGCTGTTAGGTACCTGGCAGTTTGGAAAAAAAACTAAAATAAGAATTAATCATTATCACTAGGCCTGTTTGTTAACGTTGCAATGAGCTAAATCATTAATAGGGGTGTCATTTATTCCTTACGATTAAAACCTATCTAACCGCTTGTCACTGGGAGGGAGCTTGTTTCTGTTCTCCTCTGGGCTTATTGACATCACAGATGAAAGGAGCTTCTTTGCTGCCTTCCTGGCAGAGCTTAAAGCCTTTACAATGGTTTATTGATGAACTGGTAGCTTGAAGATGAAGAGTGCTGAGGCTGAAGAGTGGAGTGAGGATTAATTCCAGGGCGTTGTGTCGCGAAGCTGCCGATTTGCAGGGGGCTGATGCTAGCTGGGCATGGAGCAAATGAAGTGGTGTTATTGTAATTCAGCACAGAATTTTGGAGAAAAGACTGCCCGGGACCAAGGCACAGATCCACCACGGTGCTGTGGGATCTCTGTGAGGGGAAAATGAACCCTTCTGGTGCTGTTCAGCGGGGTGTTTGGATGGGCAGGAGGCAGAAGCAGAGCAGTCGAGTCCTGCAGGCCCTGAGGCATGGGAGAAAATCCTTCCAGGGGATAAATTCTGCTCCAGGTTATTGATCTATCTGAAGGAACTTGTGCAACCCCGTGTTTAAAAGGTCTCGACCCTCGAAGACCTATGAGTGTACATGGTAGGATACAAGCCTGGAAGATATTGTTAGAGGAAGTGATTTTTCATGTATTTTTAAGGTGCTCATTGCTGCCTTTGCTAATAGCTTCATCCTGACTAGAAAACACCAAAGGACATGAGTTGTGCTGAATATATTTTGACAGAGAATTGATTTTTTTTAAAGGAACATGCAAAAATTGAGCTACAACAACAGAATGAAGCAAGAAGTTCTTCCTGAGGCACCCAGCACTAGGCGTCAGGAAGGGTTTTAAGACATTTAAAGTAGGTCTAAAAGACAAACATAAGTCTGTCCTCATGTCTCCTGCTAGGAAAACAATTGTATTCAGCACACAAAGCAGTGTGTGGTTAAGCAGGATAAAGCCTGTGAATTCTGAACCTCAGCTCTTCCACCTGCAGCTCCCTCACCGATGGATTTATGGTGGACAGCAGAAAACATTTGTTCTTTCTCAGGAGATGCACTTTAGGAGTTGGTGCTACGGCCTCTGGGCTGTTGATACATCATCTCCAAAGTGATATTGATGGTCTCACTCAGGGCTAATCTTTTCTTTCTCCTAGCTGGATGAGTGGAAGAGAAAATCAGGAGGGCACTACCCACTCCAGAGCTACACCGTGATGTTCACATTTATCTTCTTGGACTGTGCAGTTTGATGGCTCGGTGGTGTGTTGGCAGCTCAACCTTCACTCTTTCAACTCCTGACTGAAAATGAACAGTCCTTGAGCACGTGAGGATGTACAAGTGCCCTCAGTTCCACTGCAGGTCCATCTGTGAGCACTGGGTAGTCAAATTGTCCCATTGGTCTACCACAGAATCATAGTTTGGTTGGAAGGCACCTATGGAGATCTTCTCATCCAACCCCTCTGGCTAAAGCAGGGTTGCCCAGGGTCACATCCAGGTGGGTTTGGAATCTCTCCAGAGAAGGAGACTCTACAACCTCTCTGAGAAACCTGGTCAAGGGCTCTGGCAAAGAAAGATTTCCCTTGAGCAAACATCTAGCTCTGAATTACACCTTTCAGTCAGAACTGGGCTTGTGCTGGTGGCACTCCTCAGCTTTAACAGTGAGAAGAGCAAGGTCTCTGGTGCCCTGTCAGCTGTCTAGGAACATAAACCCCCCACATGGAGCAGGGGGAAAATGTGGCCTCTTCTAATGCTGATCAGCAGTGTGACATCTTCCTCCAGATCTAAGGAGACATCAAACTCTTTGATAAACCACATGCACCTACATAACCCAGTATGTGGGTGAAAAAAGATTGATGAGACAGGTCTCACAAGATAAAATACATTGGCCAATGCCTTAATACCCTGAGAATATTGTTATGCTGATTCAATAGATTTATTTTTGTGAGAAGTGAGGGTTTTTCTCCAACAGGTACCTGCCCCTTCCATCCTCACCCCATCTCTGCAAGCCTGAGGCCATCTCAATTTTCCTTCCTGTTGGTCCTTATTGTGGCTTTACCTGTTGAGTCCATGTTGGTGGAAAGTCTGTGTTCTCTTTTGTGCTTTATCATCTAAAGCTTTCAAGTATCAAGACTGGAGTCACTACAGCTTGCAGTGACACACTGGAGGACCACAGATGAAATTTATATTCATTTATACTGAATTCATGCAAATCGCTGACTTCTGAGTGTGTACAGAGTGTAAAAAAACTTTATAAGATGTTTTTCCTCCATTTAAATCTGCAAAGATCTGTGAGTTTTCACCTAGAACAAGATTGTGAGATCTCAGCCTGAAGATCTGAAGGCTCAGGGGGTTCTTTTCAATTTACATCAATAACTCATGGGAAGGAGTGAAGAAGACAGAACCAGGTTCCTGTCAGTGCTGCCCAAGTGATGGCACAAAGGGCACAAATTAAACCACACAAACTTCCATCTGAACACAGGAGAAGACTTTTTTTACTGGGAGGGTGGCCAAAAGCTGGAGCAGGTTGCCTAGAGAGGTTGTGGGGTCTCCATCTGGGGAGCTTCTCAAAGCCTGACTGGACATGGTCCTGGGCAACCTGCTGTAGGTGGATGAGATGATTCCTTCTAACCTCATCTGTTCAATGATTCTCTAACAGTAGATATCTGCCTGGTCCAGCCCACAGGTCTAGGGATCCTTTTGTTGTCCTGGTACCACCTAAAATGGGCCATTTTGGTCAGATTAAGTTGTGTAACTGGAGGTTACCCTTCCAAGGAAGAGAGCAATCAGGTTGTTATAAGAGGAATAGGGAAGGAGTCAGATGTCTCTTCCAGGTTAATCCATCCATTCTGGTGTCTAATACATCATCTCATCTGGTGCCAGACAACAGACAGAGTCATGGAATCATGGAGATCCCATCATTTCCCATGGGCAATCAAGAGCTGGTCAAAAAAGAAGTTAAGATAACTCCCATTAGCCCATCTCTGTGAAAGCTCTTCAGCCTGGGGAGGAGAAGGCTCCAGGGAGACCCTCTGGTGGCCTTTCAGTGCTTAAAGGGACCTATCAGAAAGTTGGGGACAGGCTTTTGAGCAGGGCCTGTTGCAACAGGACAAGGGGTAGTGACTTTAAGCCAAAAGAGGAGATATTTAGATAGAAGGATGATATTTTTTGACACTGAGGGTGGTGGGCCCAGGTTGCCCGGAGATGTGGTAGGAGCCCCACCCATGGAAAGTTTCCAGGGGAGGTTGGATGGAGCTCTGAGCAACCTGCTTGAGCTGAACCCACCCCTGAGGACTGCAGGGGGGTTGGACTAATATTTAAATGGTCTTTTCCAATAAACCATTCTACAAATCACCTGGAGGGCAGTAAGGAAAGAGGCCACCTCAGCAACGAGCCCTTTATGAGAAACCTGGGCAGGGTTAGGGCTGAAGATCTGCAAGGTAGGACTTTTATCAGTGTAACTTCTGCTGGGCTGCTCCATGGGGAGCTGGAGAGAGGAGTGGGGAGTCTCAGAGTAGCCACTTCTGGCTCTGTAAGTTCTTCCCTGAACCAAAGTCTGCAATCAGAACACCAACTAAACTTCAGGAGAGTCTAGATCCCATTTTTACTGGGTCTGAGGCAGCAGCCAGCAGCAGGGAGGGAAGGACAAAGACTCCAGCACCATGTCTCTGCTCTACATGACCAGGAGAGAGTCTCATTTTGGGCTGTGTTATCTTAACGAGCTGCTGAAGATGGTTGAAACTCATCTGTTGGTTTTCCCTTGCTGTGAATGGGATGGTGAATAACTCTTGGCTGGGAACGGGCTCCAAGGGCTCTTTGCTCCATCTAAGGGACAATTCAAACATGAATTTAAAGTCTTCTCTGTGATTTGTGTCCTCTCATGGACCAGAAGTGTCCACGTGGGCAGTGACTGAAGCACAGCCAGCAGCCATAACTAACAGATGAGCAGCTAAGGACAGTTTTGGGGGTTTCTCCTCTTGGTTCCACGTGTCCCAGTCTGCCCAGCAAGAACGGGGGAGTCAGTCTTAGATGCTGACCCTGTTCCTTCCACTGTGCTGTTAAATATCCACTCAAGCCCCTTTGACTGGACTCAGACTGGTCAGCTTGGTCTCTTTGCCTTGTGGGTGTACAGGGCTTGGGTTGTCCTGTGCTGGGACCATGTGGGGCCACCAAATGTCTCTCCAAAAACAGGCACTGTCTTTAAAAACTGAAATGTGTTCTAGCCTTTGCTCCAGGCAGGGAAGTTCTGCTTTCTGGCAATAACCCATGAGGAGAAGGATGAAAATACAAACGTTTGGTGCTTCATCTCCAGCAAAGTCAGTGCATACTTCTTGGGAGATGGTTGCTCACTTCTTGGGTCTCCAGGAAGAGTTGCTGTGAAGCTGCCTGGCAGAAAAAGTCTTGGGGCTGTTAGTCAGCAGCTACCTGAACATGAGCCAGGGTGTGCCCAGCTGGCCAAGAAGGCCACCAGCATCCTGGCTTGGGTCAGCACTAGGGTGGTCAGCAGGACTAGGGCAGGGATTGTCCCCCTGGGCTGGGCATTGGGGAGGCTGCACCTTGAACCTTGGGTTCAGTTTTGGGCCCCTCACCCCAAGAAGGACCTTGAGGGGCTGGAGCGTGGCCAGAGAAGGGCAACAGAGCTGCTGGGGAAGGGGCTAGAGGCCAAGTGTGGGGAGGAGCAGCTGAGGGAGCTGGGGGTGCTGAGCCTGGAGCAAAGGAGGCTCAGGGGAGACCTTCTGGCTCTGCACAGCTCCTGACAGGAGCCTGGAGCCAGGGGGGGGTCGGGCTCTTCTCCCAAGGGACCAGTGATCGATAGGACAAGCGCAAATGG
>NW_008604842.1:7635-8416 GCF_000691845.1 Merops nubicus
GTAGTCCACATCCCTGGAGGGGCTTCCAAGCTGTGGAGATGTGGGGTGAGGGACACGGGGCAGTGGGGACCTGGCAGGGATGGGGGAATGGTTGGACTCCATGATCTTAGAGATCTCTTTCAACCAAAACCATCCTGTGATTCTGGCTGTGGTTGTTTAAGACTATTGAACTTGCACACAAGAAGATAAGATGTGCACAGAATTTGTGGTGGATACTTTTATTGGGCATGTATTTTCCAACATGTACATAATTTTTGATTAAAAAAAAGGTCTGGAACCTGCTAAGCTTCCTTCCAAAAGGGCAGAAGAGAGTGAAATAGTACAAAATAAGAATAAATGCTCAGAAATGGATAGAAATGATTTTGAAATTATCCTTCAGCTCAAAATGCCATTGAGTTCTTGAGCTACCACAGCCAGCACCCCAGTAAATCCACAGTTAACTGGTCACAGGAGGGCATGGCTACTTACTGCTGTAGATTTATGCAAGAGTTATTATAGCCTAGCTGCTTCTTGTAAGCAAATAAAATCTAGAGGGGGGAAAAAAAACCCAAAAGTGATTCTTTTGTATTGTCAAGGTGGTTAAATTGGTGCTCCAGCAGCTCGGGGTTGGGCCAGTGAACTTGCTCCCAGCCAGAGCTCAACTCTCCTTAAAACCAGCTCTGGGTTTTTTGACTATTTTTGTTGCTCGAGAGCCATCTTGTGGTGCATCTTATTAGCAACAAATAATAATAATAACAATAAAAAGTCTATTACAGTTCAGAAATTGTGGTCTACAAAGACT
>NW_008604843.1:0-17757 GCF_000691845.1 Merops nubicus
CTTTCAAGGGGGGAGCTGTCTTATGTGTAGTGACAGTTTATTGTGCCTATCAAAATGAGTTTCTGATCTCCAAAGGGATCTTTATATGAAAAGGCAAAAGTTGTTGCAGTATTTTGGTACCTCACAAATTGGATAGTCAAGTCCTGTCCACAGCTGTTGGGCTTGAGATTTTTTTTTTTTGCTAATAATCCCCAAGGGCTGAAGATGTATCTATAAGCACATCAATTAGTAGGCATTTGAGATGGGATGAAGCAACCCTGTAGGTATTTATTGTTTTCTAGTCACCTTGATTGTGTCTAAGGTCTGCCTTTGTATGCTTTTTATGTCAACCAACATCTTAATGCATGAAGAATAACAGAAAAAAGTGTTACTAAAAAGCTGTTTGCTTTCTCCAGTATGGTTGAAGCCTTAATTAGCAAAAGGAATGTGACTTACCATATGGTAAATATCACCTGGTGCTGATTCAGAGTTTCACTGAAAGAAATCCTGTATGCCACAGCCTTGTTCTTGTGGGATTCTCATGAGTGAAGTATTTCCACTGTTTCCTCACTGCGGGTAGTCTAGCTCTCCTGCTAGTTTCTTACTCAGACTGACTGTCCCAGGATCTAGTTTCACATCTCTTCCCTGTTTGAAAAAGCTATTCTTCATCTCTGCCTTTCCACGTGTTCCCATGCCTGCTTCCTGACATCAGTTTAACAAGCTTCTCTTGCGTTTATTAAAATTAATAGCCCAGTGTTGGAATGGTCAGATGTGCAGTTACTACTGGGAGAAGTATGCAGTGCTAACCAGAGCAGAGTTTTTGAGCCGACACTTTGGACTGTAGTACTAGGTGACCTAGGACAAAATGTTTCTCCTCATACCCTTTTCTCCCCATTGCACAATGTAGATAATGATACTGATCTCCTTTGTAAATTGTGTTGTCTAGGAGCTAAGTGGAAATGTCTTGTTCAACATCTTCATCAATGACCTGGAAGAAGGGACAGAGTGTACCCTCAGCAAGTTTGCTGGTGATCCAAAGCTGGGAGGAGTGGCTGACACACCAGAAGGGTGTGCTGCCATTCAGAGGGACCTGGACAGGCTGGGGAGCTGGGCAGAGAGGAACCTGATGAAGTGCAACAGGGACAAGTGTGGGGTCCTGCACCTGGGGAGGAATAACCCCATGCACCAGTACAGGTTGGGGGTTGACCTGCTGGAAAGCAGCTCCATGGAGAAGGACCAGGAAGGTCCTGGTAGGCAACGAGTTAGCCGTGAGGCAGCAATGGGCCCTTGTGGCCAAAAGGCAAATGATCTCCTGGGGTGCACTAAGAAGAGTGTGACTAGCCCGTCAAGGGAGGGTCTCCTCCTGCTCTGCTCGGCCCTGGTGAGGTCACCTCTGGAGCACTGTGCCCAGTTCAAGGGAGACAGGAGAGAGTCCAACAGAGGGCTACAAAGATGATTCAGGGGCTGGAACATCTCTTACACAGAAAGGCTGAGATGCCTGGAGAGGACTCAGAGGGGATCTGATCAATATCTAAAGGGCAGGAATCAAGAGGATGGGGCCAGTTTCTTTTCAGTGATGACCAGTGATAGGACAAGAGGCAACGGGCACAGACTGGAGCACAGGAAGTTCTGCCTCGATATTGGGGAAAACTTCCTCTTCGTGAGGGAGATGGAGCACTGGAAAGGGCTGCCCAGAGTGGTGGTGGAGCCTCCTGCTCTGGAGATGTTCAAAACCCATCTGGATGCCTTCATCTGTAACCTGCCCTAGGTGAACCTGCTTGGGGTGGGAGAACTGAAATAGGTTATCTGCAGAGGTCCCTGCCATTCTGTGATTCTGTGAAAAGGGAGTTCATATTAACAATAATTCAAAAAATCCCCCAGGAAACCCCAAACCAGAACGCAGGCCCTCCACGCTCCTCCTCCCACCACCACCCAAAACAATGCTGCAAGCTTACTGTGCTGTTTGGGAGAGGGGAAGCAGGCAGGCCAGGGTCTTCCTTGCTGTGAAGAACTAGGTTTTTGCTATTTTGTTCACAAGTATCTTCTTAGGCTCCCTGATGTTACAGTTAGACATTACTACATAAAGATATTTCCTACACTTTAGTTAGTTAGCCTTTAGATTTGAACTGCTGAAGTTTTGTACCACCTTTTCTTGTAGGCCCTGTGGTGGTTTAAAGCTGACTGTTGCTTCCATCTGAAGCAGATGGCAGGACAGGATGTTTGCCTGTTGTAGAGACTGATGCATTCTGGCTTATTAGTTTGAACTCTGAAGTTTGGTTTACACTCGGATGCAAGACTGAACTGTAGCAGCCAAAGTGCCAAGCACATTTGTTCTATTTTGCTGCCTCATTAAAGACACATTAAAGCCTCTGACAGAGGAATCATAGAGATATTTGTGGAAAGAAGCAGCTGCAGGTAAACTTGCCACAGGATGTTAGAGTGCAGTGACGTGAATGCTTTAGAAAACTCAGTGCTATATATAGCTCTGGGTACCTGACTTATTGGTTTAGAAATTCAATTTCATTCTAATTAGAATGTCTTTGTACATAAATGTTCCAATAACTCTAGATCCACTTATACATTGACTAAGGTTTCAATCAAACTTTCATAGATTTTAGTGTGGTATTCCTCATAAGGCAATTTCAGCTGCCAAAAGTGTAAAGGTGTCTGTGGTTTTTCCTTTCTACTTAGCTAGCCCTGTTGAAAGTCCTAAAGAAGTTTATTTTTGTGCTGATGTGAAAGTGTTTTCAGGATTTTCATTCTCAGGAATTTTTTTTTACCTCTTGTGAATACTTTGGCATAATGGTGTTGTTAATCTAAATGCTTTTTGAAGTTGCTATTTATCAAAATGTGGATGAGAGCAAGGCTTAAATTATTCTCTTCTGAGAACCTGATTTAAGGGGAACACATGCAGACCGTTAAGCACAGGTTACCACAGTACCAGAGATTAATTTTAGAATTTGTTGGAATATTTAACTCCAACACATTTACTGATACATTTAGTAGGTATCTTGGAACGTGCTGCTGGCTTTTTGTCCAGTACAGCTTGTCTGCATTTACCAATGGCTGTGTAACTGTTCCCTCCAATTGTTCAACGTCTCATTTCAGTGCGAGGATGTCGTCCTGGGAAGATTGTTCAGATGACCGAAGCAGAAGTTCGGGGCTTGTGCATAAAATCACGGGAAATATTTCTTAGCCAGCCTATTCTCCTGGAACTAGAGGCACCCCTGAAGATTTGTGGTACGTAAACTCTGTATGTGTATGTTTTAGGTAGCTGTTTTAATCTAGGTGTATGCTAAACGGGTTGGGAGGATACTGAGATGCGGAAGTGACCTTGGCTTGAGTGATACGGATTAGAGTGAAGTCTTCCCAATCTTAAGTGTAATTTTCCATTTAGATTGGATTAAGTTAAGAAAAGACAGCTAACAGTTGGTAGATTGTGATGCTTCCAGTACTATTTAGAAGCAAGTTCTGTTGGCAATAAGAGCTGCTTGTGCTCTTGTCTAGTGCAAGTTTTGCAACCTGTCTTGTACTCCCCTGGGGACTGCTTGCACGGAACTACTGCTCTTTTGATCACTCTTTCAAGAAGCAGTTAGCTACTTTAAAAAATGTAAATGTGTAGTGTTGTAGTTACTCTCTTCAAAGCATAAACAAAACAATGACCTTTGCATGTTGTGAAATGGAACAGTTCAGAAATAATGTTGAACATTGTTAATCTTTCAGTTGTAACAGTCTGCATACAGTTTTACCTTTTTCATTAGGCTTAGTTACAGTGTAATAAAATCCTTGAGCTTTACAGCAAGTTTTAACAAATGTTATTGTTACTGTCAAATTATGAATAAAACTAAAATGTGTATTTACCTCTCTGAGACTTTATAAGAGGCTAGACTTCTTCAAAAGTATGCCATTGTTAACAGGTATGCAAGCTTGTAAAAAACTTAGAAGAGTATAGCAAATACTGGTTTGTAATCATCATTCAAGTTATTAACAGCAGACACAGTCTTAGAAGAAGCCTAACTGAAGAAATTTTATGCTAAAGTGTCATAGTGTTAAAGCTGAAGCAATCATTGAATTTTTTATTAACCTGCTCAAAGATTAGCTTCTTCCTGGCAGACCTAATGTGGCAATGTTTCTTACGTTAAGAGGCGATATAATCAATTTAAAAAAAACCCAAACAAATAGTGGCAAAGTCATTTTTAAATCACTTAATACTTGGTAGGGTGGGGAGGCAACACCAGACCAACTTGCCTTGTGACATGCAAGAAGGTAGAATCCAGCTTTACAGTGTTGTGTTATGCTACCATGAAAAGACTACAGTAGTCTCAGGTTTCTTACATTAAGAGGGGATATAATCAATTTAAAAAACAAACAAACAATGGCAAAGTCATTTTTAAATCACTTATTACTTGGTAGGGTGGGGAGGCAACACCAGACCAACTTGCCTTGTGACATGCAGTTGAAGGTAGAATCCAGCTTTACAGTGTTGTTATGCTACCCTGAAAAGACTACAGTAGTCTCAGCGTGTTCCTAGATAAAGAGAAAATGAAAACACAAATATTTAGATTATACTTGCAGACCTTGACTTATGTACAAATAGTCTCCATCAAAGTTAGTTTCTTATTTGCTTAAATTGAGAGTTGAAATGACTGTTAGGTGCACAATAAGAGGGTAACAAATGCACAGTTAAATAAGGTATTTTTTGTTTTTAAGTTGAGTTCCAAACACGGTGACAGTACCAGGAAGTGTCAGGTGCATCTACATTTAATACTAGAGCAATTGTCAGAGATGCTTTTAGATAAAAGTGAAAGATGATGGCTTTCACCAAAAGCAAAATATGCAGCTGTACTCCTTTGAACTGCTATTTTAGTCTGTTTAGGCAATGCCTGGGGAACTGTTATAGGATTGTCTTGTCTTGGAATCAAGTCAGTTCAAAATAAGCTTTTACATCTTGAATGGCTGTGTTTTAATGTAAGATGAAAGATATTCTCATGTAAATGTCCATTTTAAAATAGGTGTGGTTTTTACTGTCAGGCTTTGTATCTAGTAGGCTTTCAGTTCAGCTTGTGCCCACATGAAGCTGGTTTTTAAAATGCCAAGTGCCTTGAATGGAATAATAAACACTTTGGTCCCTTTACAAAATTGTATCTATAAAATGTTCCTTTACCCTTTAAGTGCTTTAAAGGTCCCTCTGGCTCATGTATCACTGAAAGCAGTTCTAGGTGGCATAATTATAACACTCATTCTATAGTATGTTTACTTGGTAGTTAATTCTGGTGGTGGAGAATTCTGGGGAGTATATTGATAGTGTAGTTCTGAATTACTAGATGCAGCATAACAATGACTTGTTGAGGAATCTCCTATGTTCTTGTTATCAGATTTCTCAATTTGAAGTAGAAGAGGGATCATACTTGTTGCAACATGTATGAGAATTATTTTAGCCAGTGAAATTTCAGATTGTGTCTGGAATTGGGTAGCAGATAATGTTCCCTGTTATTAGAATAAAACTGGGAAGTGATTCTTCTCTAGTAAGAAATAGTTACAGAAAAATGCTGCCTAAAGGAGGAAGTAATTGTATTTCTGATGGAAAAAGTAAAGAGGAAATACAGCTATATACTCTTCTTACTGCTGTATGCTTAAGAGCTCAACTGGAGAGCATACAGGTTTGTAAACCTTTTTTCTTCAAGATTATGGAGAAGTGGTAGAGATGTGTGTTGGGGTTTTTTGCCTTTTTAAGACCATAATAGCTAGCACTCTACTGAAGAATAGCTGGGCTTAACAAAGCTGGGGTTTTGCCACTGAACAAGCAGCAAAAGTGGAAATGCACCTGCAGAATGCTTAGTGCATGGGACTGAGAGCAGGCAGTACTAAATGTAAACATCATGCAGCTTGTTCCAGAGGCTTCTTGCCATAGCTCTTTTGGATTCAGTCACTTCAGGAATGATTTTTAGAGCCATCTGAAATAGTGTGTTTTCTACAAGTTCCTGTAGAGCAGCTTTGGTACCTTTGAGCTGACAGGCAGCACCCAGATTGTTAGCTTTGGCTGGTCTGATTTGATACGTTGTGGTGTTGGAACTGCTACACAGAGCAGCTTCATGGGAAGTCCACTTAATTTCAAATCTGGCAGTGTGAGTCATGTGACAGTTTTGTCCTAAGATACCTGCAGGGTTGGGTATCTTATAAGAGGTATCAGTCTTTCAGTCTCTGTACTATTCTTATATGAATAATTGCATCAAAGGAGGAGTTACCATAAATGCTGGGGCATGGGAATCTTAGTACAGCAATGCTAAGGGAGGACAAGTAGTTGACCTTTTGAAGTGCTTTCTGCCAGCACAATGTTCAGTTTCTCTTCAGTCTATTTAGATTCTTCATTGATCTGTTTTTATAGTAAGTAATGTGACTTAATTTCTTCCCAATGCATAGGCTTCATGGCCATATAACTGGTCAATCAAAGGTTGTCTTTCTGACCTTACTTTTAATCTAAACAAATTAGAGTTTGGTTAGAAAGCTTATGCTTAATTGTGAAGACTTCTGTATCTTTTGGTTTTCAGATTGGCTTCATAGTGACAGCACTTCTGCAGATATTATGGGTTCTTTACATTTAGTGGATATATCAATTTGTAATATTAACATGAGTCTTACCTTTCTGATACCTATTGCCAGTCTGGTTTTAGAGGAAATAATGCCTTTAAGATCAATGAATAAAAAGTGATTGATTGTCCTAAGTTAGTGTATTGTGTACTCTTCATGTTGTTGCACTAATCCTCGGTAACCATTTCCTTACTTAGGTGATATTCATGGTCAGTATACAGACTTGCTTCGATTATTTGAATATGGAGGATTCCCACCAGAAGCTAATTATCTTTTCCTTGGAGATTACGTAGACAGAGGCAAACAGTCTCTGGAAACCATTTGCCTACTATTGGCATATAAAATCAAGTACCCAGAAAACTTCTTTCTCTTAAGAGGAAATCATGAGTGTGCTAGCATCAATCGGATCTATGGATTCTATGATGAATGTAAGCAAAACTTTTTTTCTTTTGAAAGACTATAACAAACTATTATTGTGTTTAGGAGATGCTCCTAGTAGTGCAAGTTTTTCAGTTTTCTGTGAACCTTCTCTGAAACTTTCTAAAAGTCTACTTCAAACTAAGGCTGAAGTCACTCTGTTGAATTATTTTATCTTCTGCTGTCCTTGTGCTGTTGTAGGAGATTGAATCCCAAGTACACTAACAGAAATAAAACCCTATAAAGACAGCCTGTTAGCATTTCTGGTCAGGTTGTGCTGTGTATTGCAGGTTGGCTTTAAGAAAACAGCCTTCTCTTCCTAATGTTGCACCCTGTTCTCCTAGGCAAGCGGAGATTTAACATTAAGCTGTGGAAGACCTTCACAGACTGTTTTAACTGTCTGCCTATTGCAGCCATTGTGGATGAGAAGATCTTCTGTTGTCATGGAGGTAAGCTGACAACTGCTTTTAAAGGCCATGTCTAAACCCATCTTTGGTTAATGCTATACCAAAGGGAGTGTGGATGTGTGTACTAGATACTTAGCTGGAGATGTTAAAGCTTATATTATCTGTAAAGGTCACTGGTATGCCTCATGCTGGTCTGTGCACCTGGCAGCAGGCAGCTGTCAATCCTACCTGATAAACATGGCCCTCTGTGCCTGAGGGGCAGGTGTGTCTGCAGGTATTCCATCAGTATGTCCCTCTGAAGGATACTGAATGTGAGGATACTTACCTAATTTGCCACATGACTTGTTGCTGTTACCACCTGTCTGTGCAGCTTTAGATAACAATCGTGTCCCTGGCAGTGAGCTAAAGAATAACTTCCAAAAGGAACCCCAGTTTTATAGTCTTGGCCTCTTTAGCTGGTGTCATAAGGTGTTGGTGGAAGGCACCTCTGAGGTCACATAGTCAAGCCTGCTGTGTGAAGTAAAACATTTATTAACAGTGGAGCAGGTCAGAGGTCAGCCATGGCTTGCTCTTGACTCTGTAAAACCTTTGCTATTGGAATATCTATGTTCTGTGGGCACCTGTCCCACTGCTGCTCTCTTCTTGTAGTAAAAAGTGTGTGGTGTTGATCTGACTGGGGCTTGTGTGAATCATTGGAACTTACCTGGGTGCTTTTCTTTGTAGAAAGGTACTTCTAATATTTTTACCAGCAATTATGCTTACAGTTTTCAGGACCTTGCAAAGTCAAGCAGTTGACTACAACAATTTCTTACTTGTAGTAAGAACCATCCTGCCTTTTTGCAGCTGTCTTTGCAACTGCCCTTTGCTAAGCAACTTGATGCCTCATACTGGGTGATCCAGGGATGGTCTGACAGGTGTCTGACCTGCATTGTCAGTGAGATAAATTGAGATTAGTGGAAGTGACAGCACTGCAGACACCCCTGGTTTGACTGAACAGCTCCACTTGGAATTTGAAGTAGCCATCATCTAGAATTCCTGAGCAGACTCTTCCAGACTTTGTGGGGTTGTATTGATGGCTGCCATCCTGCCTTGGTTAATCACAGGTATCTCTGCAAGAGCTCTGCCTGTATGGAGTGTGCTATAAAAATGATCCTGGCTCTTCTTGCTCCTCCTATTGAGAGCTTTCTGCCTTCAGTGCCTCCTAGTATAAACTGTTGGTCTTATGCATAGTGTGCTCTGGGGTGTTACATCTCTGTAAATAGAGTTCATGCAGTGATAGACAGTTGAGTTTGCCAGTCTCCAGGTAGCATTGACATGTTAAAGAAAGTACTTGGGTTTTTTTCTACATGTCATCTTTTACACTCATTCTCAATCAGTGTGGTGTCTTTTCTACATTTTTATGAACTAGCACCTATTTTATGAGCTAGATCTCATAATTTTAAGAACATAAGATACAGAATCACTTCTGCACTGAGGTAGCCAATTATCAGTGGCTAAAACTATGTAATAAAATTGTTTCCAAAAAAAGCTGGTGAGGGGTTTATTCTTTTACTAGTGTTATACTTTTAAAAAATTTATTTGGGAATAATAGTAGGGAATGAATGGTGACAAAACACTGGTGCTTCAGGCAAACAGTTAAGCTTAGGTGGGTGATAGAAGGTAATCAAGGAAGCTTAGGTGGAGTGGGGTCCTGTCTTCTATGACAAAACAGTTCTATGTGTATATGCACTGGAGACCTGAGTTATAAGGAAGAAGCCTAGAAAGATATTTTTCAAGAAAAAAAAACTATAAAGCTTCATTATATATATTGGAGGGATTAACCTCTTGTTTAATCAAGTAGGAAAACTTATTTTGTGCATAGTATTTCTTTAAAGATCCTCTTACGAAAAGTAGTATTTACTTCTTTAGTGAATGGTAATCCCTTACACTTGTACAGGCTTCATCTGTAACTGAAATTAGTATTACAACTGCTCTGTGGCTGTGAAGTAAAGCAAAAAGATTATTAAATGTGCTGTGTGCTCCTAATAAATGAGCGTGGCGATTCAGCACAGAAATAAGTGTTGTCCTTTTTCCGCTTTTCTCCAATCCTATGCAAGCTGCATTCCAGATCCCATGAAGTCATGGACTGTCAACGCTTTTCATGATGTTACTACTGTAACAAACACTGAGGCAGCAGCACAAACCACTCACCTCTGCTGGAGATTGAAGCTAGCATGTAGCTATAAGGTAGGTGCCTTTTTTACTATATTGCGCATTTTTGCATAGTTTATTTTTAAAGCATTGTCCTTTCGGATATAGACTCAAACTTTGCAAAACCGCATAACATAGTAAAACAAAAGGCACCTAACTTACCCAACAGGCTATCTCTGATAGCTTCAAATCCTCAGTCAGCTTGGGTTTTTTTACCCAGACTTCTCTGGGCATCTGCTGTTTTGAGTTCTCTATCTCACAGTATAAATCAAATGTCTCTTGCCATCCCTGTCTCCAAATGTTTGTGCTGCTGACGGGATATTTCATTGTATTCTTCCCATCACATCCCTCCCTTGCCTGTCTTTCCATGCTGCTCATACAAGTCATATTCTAGCCATTCTTAAGGCTGTCCTTTTGACTTCGTTCTGACTTTGCTGTTTATCACCCTTTATTAAAGCTTAGTCCGTAACCATTCCTGACTTCCCCCTTTTGCTCTGCTTTGTATCCTGTACGGTGTGGTCCTCTTATTTATGGCACCACTCTCCACTTCTGATCTTAAAAGCCTTTATGTGATTATGTTCAAGTTTCTGTAAGTTCATGTTGCAGTGCCGTGTTGATGAAACACATTGGTCTTATCACATTGGATTTAAGCTCTGAGATGGGAGTCACATTAGTAGAATACTGGATGTATGTAATGTTTCAAGCTCTGGAATTCTGTTTTCCTTGTGACATCGATGACAATTAAATGTATGTTGGAGGTGAAGTCTACTTGCTAAACTTACATAGTGTCCAAAGAGACCTGATGGACTTCCTGGATTTCACTCAAAATAAGTAAGCATCACTACTACTTTGTCAGTTCCACCTTATCAGGGAGTGGCTCAAATATAGAGCCTGGATTTGTTCAGTCTGCCAGGAGTAATGACAATTTTCTGTTTCCTTGAGGGGAGAGATCGTTATGCTTCAGTAAGACAGTATACTGAATGATGTTTTTTCTGTGCTTGGCTGTCATTATGTGACAAGACAATTCAATTGTATACTTCTCAGTTTTCTTTCAGCACACAATAGGTTGCGGCAGTCACTGTAGTGGCAGCAGCTTGACATTGAGCTTGAGCAGCCTGTTGGTGCTTTTACTACCTTTGATCGGTGATCATGTGCAACTTTTGTCTGTAGATGTGGATTTGAGACATTAACTATTTCTTCTTCTGCAGGGGGACAGTTAGGAAGGTATTTGAGAACTGAAGACCTTGGGTGGTTACAAAGGGGTCTACGAACACACAGGCAATTCTGTGGGGTTTTGCTAGTTTATAGTGGTGTAAAATAGGACCAAAATTAACAGCAACAGGGTTAAGACATGCTTTGTAATAACGTTTTCTTTTAAAGACCTTAATGTGTTGGATGCACCCCAAAACACTGAGAGCTGTGACCTCATAGAAGTTCACAAACTCAAGATAGTCCATTACTGTTGCTGGGAATGGTGCTGAGCAGAATCAGAGTAGAATCCACATGCCTTTCATGCCCACTAGATTCATGCTTCAATTACAGAAGCTCTGAAGTGTGTACTTAAGCTGTTCAAAGGTTGCCTTTGAAATACCATGCTTTGGCTGTGTTTTCATGGTAATATGGTAAAACTATGCAAAAAGAGTTGTCTGTGACAAATGATTTTGAGTAACCAAGGTACTGTGGTTTTATAACTGGTGAAGCAGCTGAGCTGTAGTAGTTGACCACCTCTGTGATCCTTATCTATTGTAGTTGCACACTAGTATTTGTTTACAGTGTCCAGCTCAGCTGATATGTGGTAAGATGCAGAATTACCACATGTGATGTGACTTAGCTTGCAGGCGTGACTGAAATCCTGCTTTGGTTTGTGCTCTTTTAAAGCTGGGTAGGGGACTTTTCTTTAGCTTTTATAAAGTGAGGTGGTTGTAAAGAAGGTCATCAGCACCAAGTTTAATTGTGTTAGATAATGGGAATGCTCTGCTTCACTGGTTCTCTAGTAAACTCTTTTAAGCGAGCATATGTAACTGGAGTTCTGTGCTGTGTAGTTAAAAGGATTGTAGTAAAATGGTTCAAACCCTGTGTTAATTTCATTTGCATTATTCTCTGTCTGTGTGTTCAGGAACTGAATTGTCTTACAGCAAACTGTCTTTTGTTTATATTACAGTAGAAACAATGGATGCTGTATGACTTGAACCTCTAATTGTGTGTTCTCTGGAACCCCCCTTACAGGTAAAATATGTAGATAAATCACTTGTTCTCTCTTGTACTTACAGGGCTGTCTCCAGATCTCCAGTCAATGGAGCAGATCCGGAGAATTATGAGACCTACAGATGTTCCTGACACGGGTGAGTGATGTGGAATTTACTGTGAGTAGGTCCTAATGATGAAACAGGTTTATTCAATTTCTGTGCAGGCAGTGCAGTGACTTAACACAGCCTCTCTTCATAGTACAGTATTACTTCATGTCTGGGTAGAGTATGAGTCTTGCTGCTCACTGTGGCTAAGTCACCTGATACGTTAGAGGCTATTGCCCATGTTATTGCTTGTCATAACTGCCTAGGATACGTTACCCAAATTTAGATAGATTAGCCACAAGTTTGCATTAAGACAAACTTAGAAATCTAATTGAAAGATCAAATGAAACTAAACAGCTACTTCTTTCTCTTGCCTTGGTTAGACACACCCAAGCATTTTGGTCTGTCAAAGAACATAACTGTTTAAGGATTTCTGACTAGTAATTAAAGGATTTGATCTTCTCTCTACTTGGGGCCATGTCTCCTTCTTTAAATTTGTAAAGTATAGTTCCTACTTCACTGCAATTGGGATTTCAATTGCTTGTATCATTGCGCTAGTCCTGACATTTTTTTCTACTAATACAGTAATACCTTATATAAAAATGTTGGGTGTGAATTGCAAGTGCTTTCTGTACAGTATTCTCTTGAATGGTTTAATCATCTTCCTTAGTCACATTTATTCCAAATTTTGCTACGAGTGGACTGAAAACACTGTCAAGCAGTACAGTACAATGTGTTATTTTTTAAAGTGTTGATTTTAACAGTGGTCCGAAATTAACTTTCAGAGGAAATATCACATCTAAACCTCTTTTTTTTAAGCACAAATTACAATTACAGTTAAACCTTGGAATAGAGGAATTCTGCTTCCTGTGATGATCCTCAGTGCTCATGCATAGGAGTAATTCAGGGTTAATATATCTACTGACCCTTAATAACATTTCTGTGCAAGCTGATACATGCACTCTTGATGCTGAAAAGTGTTACTAAATTATTTCGTGAATGAGTATTTCTGTAGTGGAAGTTACTACGTTGAGCTTCCTTTTATGCTACTAAATACAGTGAATGCATAACCAAATGTATTTCAGTATGAATGAGTCAATCTTTGCATTTATCAGAGCTCTCAGAAAATCTAGTTCTGTTCAACAGGCTAATTCTATTGCTTGAGGCAGCCCCACTTCAGGAAAAAAAAAAACCCTTGCAGAATGTAGTTCTGGTTTCCATGGATGCTCCACTGAAATCATATGTATTCTTAGTACCTCCTAAAAATAAGTATAGAGATTATTAAAAAAAGGCTTTTGGTCTGCCAAGTGGTTTGCAGTCTTAGTTTTCCTTTCAGAAGCAATAGCTGAATATCTACCAGCAGAGGTAAAATGAAATGCCCCATCAGAGCCATGTGTGTATGGTACAGCAACATAGAAGGTCTTTGCCTCTGGGACCTACTTAAGGCAACTGATACTATAAAATGGAAGGAAATCTTGTGAAAAAATGAAAACTGAACTGGTCTTGCTTCCATGAAAGTTACAAGTCCTTAAAAGCTAGCTTGGGACCTACTTAAGGCAACCAATACTACAAAATGGAAGGAAATCTTGTGGAAAAAATGAAAACTGAAGTGGTCTTGCTTCTGTGAAAGTTACAAGTCCTTAAAAGCTAGCCCTTTGTGGAGGGATGTCACTTGCTGAATGTCTGTCTTGATTCAGAAGTTCTTGGTAAATGTTCATGTGGCTTGACTGAGTCATTATGATAGTTTCTTCTAGCCTGATGGAAAAACCTTTTCATTGTCAACTGCAGTTTCAAGACCTTTTATTTTGGTGGCACTTCTATGGGGTTTGGAGGCTGTTAACTCAAACCTGACTCTGCATTCCAACTTAAATTACTTGTGTTTGGTAACTTAAAGGACTTGCTTTTGGTGAGGCTTCGAGATTAATGATGGTTTGGTCAGCATTGCCAACTTTTTGCTTCTTGGGGAACTGTTAACACCCTCCTTTGTGTAATCCTGAGTGCCTTGTATCAGGCATGTTATGGTGGGCTCCTGGTCACCCTGGCCTATTACAGTGGTAGCTGTTCCACGTTAACATAGAAACCTACCTGGGCAGCATGGTTTAGTTTAGGCTTATCGCAGGCTCCTATTACACCACTGCTAAAGTTTATAGGACAGATTTGCCTATTGCTGTCTAGAACCCTAAAGATTATTTCATTTTGGGGAGAGAATAGAGGAGGAAGCACTTCTGAAGCAGCTGAGACAAGCAGCTTCTGTCACTTGTTGGGAATTCATGATAAGAAATCATTGGGGACTACGGTGCAACTATTCTGTTTTGGAAAACGTCTTATTCAGTCCAGAAATGAATTTCAGTAGAGTTACTTGGTGTAGAACTCCATTTCAGTAAAGGTTTTGTTTTGCTCTGTCTAAAATGCAGTTGGGCTCGCTCTGTTCTTTTGTCTTCTGAAAGCAAATAAAACCTTAGCTTCTGCTAAAGAGGAACTGTGACTGGTGCCAGAGACCATTTGGTTGCTGTGTGTAAATACAAAATGATCTAGTTGCACAGTAGGTTTCAGACATTAGTTTTGCTTGATTAACAACTTGAAGTATCTTCTAAGAAGTGGTGTCTTCAATATTTTGTTTAGTAAATAATCAAGCATAATTGTAAATCAAATTTCTGAGTGCCAGATGAGGTACCCTACTGGGTTTTTTTTTTTAGATTGTGAAGTAGTGCTCTGAAGTATTTAAATGCCTAAGGGTCAGTCATCACAGGTAAGGAAAGTGCAATTTCGAGGAAAACTGTAATACATTTTAAATGGTTTTCATTTTGTGCTGTAGTTGAACTGACCTGGTTCTTTCTCATGTGAAAATGCTTTGAAAATTCTGTGTAAAGGCCTTGCAGCTGATCTAAAGCAATATTTTGTAGTACTTGGTTTTAACTAGTGTTAGCTGACCTTTTGTTGGCAGCAGAAAAAAGACCTTGACCAGTACTAAAACACCAGTGAGGTTTATCGTTCTAATTTAGGTTCCAGACTGGTTGGCATGGGGCTTTTAGAGAAGCCAGCAGTAGTGCAAACTAACTGAAAGTGCCACCTGAAACAATATATCAGTTTTTCTGTGTTACATTTTTATTTAGTAGGGTAAGGTTCTTCACATATGTTAAGAAAGCTAAGAATCAAAGCTGTTCCAAGTTCAGAAACTTGTGGTACAAGTTTATTTGCTGTATTTATGACTGGCCTTGCATAGGATTTTAAATTTAGTGCAGTTTTCAAACTAAGCTTTCTTGGTGAGCTGTGAAATTGATAGTTGCCTTTTGAAGTGCTCCCACTGCAGTATTTTTAAACCCTTCAAATGCTCACTGTAAACATGCTGAATGCTAACAATTAAACATAACTCTGGCTCTGACTTGTTTCATGTTGAAGTACCACTAGTGGTGAGGGAGGGAAAAATCTCCAGCCTTACGCAGACCATATCCTTTGAGTCAAATTAAGTACTGCTGAATTTGTTGTTAAAGCTTATTTAGGAGATCTAATCTGGTGGTTAAAATAAAACTAACATTATAGAATGATACTTCCTAAGACATCTTCACTTGTATTATCTTCCAAAGGCTTGCTGAATTTGTTGTTAAAACTTATTTAGGAGATCTAATCTGGTAGTTACAATAAAACTATTTTACATTATAGAATGATACTTCCTAAGACATCTTCACTTGTATTATCTTCCAAAGGCTTGCTGTGTGACCTGCTGTGGTCTGACCCAGACAAAGATGTGCAAGGCTGGGGTGAAAATGATCGTGGGGTCTCTTTCACTTTTGGTGCTGATGTGGTCAGTAAATTTCTGAATCGTCATGATCTGGACTTGATCTGTCGAGCTCACCAGGTATGAATTATGCTGCTGTTGCTTCCTAAAACCTCTCTTCCTAGACTTTCTATGTCTTTGGTGCTGCTCATTTCTATTAAAAGAAAAAGATCTTCGTAATAATGGGGCTTCAAGGTTGTGTCATTCTCTTGAACTGAGTGTCTGATGTCAGTCAAGTAAAATATTACAACTACATTTCCTTACTGATCTTTCTTTGGTATTTTCTGTTTACCATTAAACTCATTTCTAGTATACATTTGAAACTTCCTTAGTGTTGTGTTGCTATTAAAAGAAAAAGATCTTCCTAATAATGGGACTTCAAGGTTGTGTCATTCTCTTGAACTGAGTGTCTGATGTCAGTCAAGTAAAATATTACAACTACATTTCCTTACTGATCTTTCTTTGGTATTTTCTGTTTACCATTAAACTGCTGTTTAACATTGGAGGTAAAGTGTTCAAGTTTAAAGTGAAATAACATGAATTCAGGATTCACATTGAATTTTCAGAGTTCTTCCATTTCAGTGGTAGTCAGTTCTCTGGTAGTTGTAGCTTAAGCTACCTCTGCTTCACTTTGTCTAAGTACTAAGTGGATTTTTATTGTTACCACAAATCTGTACATAAAAGCTTTCACTGTTGCATTCTTTCTGGTCAGTGTGTGGAATGGGTATTAATATTTCTGAACTGCTGATCAAGATTGCTAGCAATTTCCTTGTATTCATGTAGTCACTTGAGTTCTTTATAAAAAGTCTGACATCTTTTAGAAGACCATCATGATTGGACCAAAGTGAGCAGTTGGTGCACTGGTTTCACTGCATTACAATGTCAGGCTTCTGGTTTTGGGGAAGAGGGAATATCCTTAGCTGGTGTGTCATACTACTTGCACTGTTTTAAAGGTGAATTATAGAGAAAATGCAGCAGAACCACTTTGCTTTTAGAGCATCAAAACAGTAATAAAAGCCTGTACTTGAGGTTTGTATGGTCAACACCAGTGTTAAGTGAAGCTTCACAGCTGCATTGCGGTGAAGATGTTATCCAGACCCTGTGTGTTCTGAACTAACAGGTCAAACATCCAAATACCACATAGAAACTAAAATGCTGGGAATCCTGAAACTGACAGTGCATAATCAGACTTCAAGTATGAAGGTACTGAGCAGTCAAGGTGATACATATTTAACACTGGAAATGTCAGACAGGTTAAGCTACCTGATTTGGCTTTCACTGCCCAGATAAGACAAAATGACTGAACTTGTGCTGTCTAAAAGCCAAGACATAAAATACCTTTTTAATGAATTCTTGTCATCTCTTCAATATAAAGTCCTGTTTGCCTCAAGGCTGACTTTTTTTTCTTCAAAATTTCTTTCATTTTTATGTGAGCTGTATTGATTTCTCTGGTGTTGACAGGTGGTTGAAGATGGATATGAATTCTTTGCTAAACGGCAGCTGGTCACCCTATTCTCAGCGCCAAATTATTGTGGAGAGTTTGACAATGCAGGGGGCATGATGAGTGTGGATGAAACTCTGATGTGTTCCTTTCAGGTATGATGTATTTGTACATTAAGTATTACTTTAGGTGTCAGACTGAGTTAGTCTGCTTGTTGATGTGCTTATGGTTAGTGTAGGGTAATATACTTGAGGTACAGAAAGGCCTGCACAGCAGGCTGGTGGTTTTGGACAACTGGCATGGCAAACCAACTGTTCTTCAGAGAACTCTGTGGGATTTGCTGTTTTCTGAACTCCTGCATATGAAATTATTTCCTCTATTCAGGTGCTCATTTCAACATATAATTGGGTGATAGGCTTTAGTCATACATAGTGATCATAGTATCTAATTATGCAGACTGATGGTCTATCTGGACCCTTTTAGAGTGGTTACTCTGATCAGTTTTTAATCCCTACTCCATACTGGACGTGTTTTCAGCCCCTTTTTTCCCCTTCTCACCCCAATGTAGTGGTATAACTAGAAGGATTTAGTAATATCACTATTATTGTATGTAGGATTAAGAAATGTATAGGATTGTGAAGTGATTCCTGCCCCCTCTTGTTCCTGCTG
>NW_008604843.1:17788-36128 GCF_000691845.1 Merops nubicus
AATGAGATTTCATGTTGGCTTAACAGTGTTGGAAATGTTCATAGTTGTCCATGACTCAAAAGAACTTCTTTATTTTCTCTAAGATATTGAAACCATCAGAAAAGAAAGCCAAGTACCAGTATGGTGGACTGAATTCTGGGCGCCCAGTCACTCCACCTCGCACAGCTAACCCACCGAAGAAGAGGTGAAGAAAGGAATAATGTAGAAACACCATCAGATCTGTCAAGGACAAAACTCCATATTACAGTATATAATGTGTGCACTGTAAAACCATCCAGCCATTTGACACCCTTTATGATGTCACACGTTTAACTTAAAGAGACGGGTAAAGGATCTTTATTAAATTTTTCTAGTAGAAAGATGTGCGACACTGTATTGTAACAAGTATAGCTCCAAGTTCTAATATCCAGCATAGAGTTAAAAGAAATATTAGGTAAAAACTATTGCAACTACATATTCACATTTATCACGGTTTTTAAAGTTGACCAACATCCCAGTTAAAACTTGATGTAATAGTTAACCCAGATGAGAGCATGATGTTCCATTTGTGTAATGTGGTCTTATTGTTGCTTGATTGCTTTTATTTTGGTTATTTTGTAGATAGAATGATGCGAATGTGGTATCTAGTCTTATTTCCCAGCTCTCTCTTTGAAATTGAAATAAGGAAGGGGCTTTTTAGAGCAGTCATTGATCTCTTATCTTCCCCATGTTGTTCATAATAATGCCGCCCAAATGCGTGTCCCGTTCTAATGCAAAGTTTATAGGAGTAGGGTAGTGATTAAAAAGCAAACTAAGTCCAAAATGCCCAGGCTGAACAGCTTGACAGCCAACATAAATTGAGACAGAAAAGCCTGTCTCGACTTTTTAACTGCCACACAATGAATTTGTGCACTACACTATTTTAAATTATTGACATTACACTGTGCTATGGCACTTCATTTAACTTAGGACAAAAATGGTGTTGCCTCTTAGTTGGTAACTTGATTATGTGGTACCTTGGCTTTAGTTTTATTAGCATGAAACACCTTTGGCATGCTTAGCTTCCAGGTAACTCCCTACCTGCATCAAAATTCATCTTGCGTAGTTCCACGGAACATGAAGATCCTTATTTGCTAAGCCTTCGAAAGCTGACATTCTTTTTCCTAAGAGGTTATGTTTAAATGGATGTTCACCAGTGGACAGTAGGCTAGCTGACGAGTGGTGAGCTGAAAATGCTCCAGGAATGTCCAACAGGATTATAAGGCTTATGTCACTAAAGATTATATCCTTTGGATTTTCATGATCGAATGTCATATACTATTGTGTAGACTTCTGCTTTGTAGTGTACTATAGTAGCAATAATTTCTGTACACAATCAACAGTTATGCAGTATTTCTTTTCAGTTTTCTCCTTTCTTAAAAGAGTTAACATTGGCAAATGGCAAGACACAAAACTTACAGTAGGATAAACGAAAGGTGCGGATTTGTGATGCTTTAGGATGCAATACTTACTGGATATAGCTACAAAAGCTTTTATTGAATATTGTCAAATTTTTAAGGTTCTTTGGGGGAAGGCTTCAGATTTATACCATCCTAAATGTGCATCAGTAGATGTAAAACTCTTAACTTCAGTGTTGTCTTTGAAAATGTTAAATTGAGGATTATGGTAGCTTACATTTTATGAACTGGCGCATTATATAGTGCAAGAGAGATACTGATTTCTGACACAGCGAGCGAGTTCCTTAAAATGGATTGAAGTCTCTTTTCTAATTCCATTTTGTTTTAAATGCATATTTTAAATGTAGGTTTTTCATTTAGTAAAAGTTGTCTAATTCATTTGAATGAAGTCTGACTGGTTATTTTAACACATACCCTACTGCTACTCCAGAAGTGTGAAGTTTATTGCTTTGAAAAAAAAAAAAGCCCCCCAAAACCAGAAACAAACAATTTACACCATATATATTTGATTAGATTGGTCTGTGGTTTTGAATAATGGTTTCATTTACTTCACCTTGAAACAAGCACCAGAGTTTCAATACATAGAATAAAATGTAGAAATAGATTTCTTCTGATATTGCTCAAAGACACTTGTTCTTAAAAGTCAGTGATGAGAGCTGCGTGAGAGTAACTTCAGTTAGTGACAAGGTAATTGATGAAATCTGTTCTGTAAGCCTTGGCAGGGTAACTTCCTGCTCTAAATCATTGCTTACTTGAGGTTTAGTTTTACAAGTTTTGAAAATGCTGGAGTTTACCAAGTGCCAGCCTGTATTATAAGAAGCATCATGTTTCCAAACATCTGGATTAACGCTTTTCCATTTTTATCTTAGTTTTCTGGAACAATGTCCTCTGTATCATGAAATGTCCAGGTGTAAAGCTGTATGTTGTGTGAGTACCTAACATGCTCGCTTGTGTTACAGATGCTATGTCAAAAGGAAAATAAAGTCTTCAGGCCTTCTTATGTGTCCTAAAGAAACAGGAAATTCTTAGTTTGTTTTATGGCACTAGAAAGCCAGATCTGGTGGTGGTATTCTGAAGAATTGCTGATTTTATATCACAGCAATCAATTGCAATGTATTTGAGTGCTGTTTTGACTTCTGGGGAGCTGGGATGTCTGCTAATATCCCTTATCCTGTGTTGCAACAAAAATACATGATCTGCTAACCTTATCCCTACAGGTGTGATTGATATTCTGCACTAAAAGCAAGTGAGGAGCATCTGATATGTCACAGAACTCACCATGCCACTTCAGCTTATGCTTAAAATGTTAATACATATCCTTAGTATTGTCCCTTCTGGAAGAGGCAGAAAAGAGAACCTGAATGCAATCACACTCGGATAAAGTTAATACTTTCTTCCATGGAAATTCCTAGTCGTCCAGTTGCTAATAAGATTTTTCCACATGAACATCTTGTCTGTATGAGCCCAAGATGCAACTAAATAACAGTGTTAGTGTGCTGGGAAGTAACAGGAGGATTTTTAAATGAGCTGTAAGAAGCTTATAAAACATTACACCATTTGAGGGGTAATTTTACATGTTCTTTCACCACCCTCTTTTATCTGACAGTAATATCCATTCTTGATTTCAAAGTCACATACAATGTGGCTCATAACCCCTTGTTTTATTCCTTTTTGGCTGACAGTCATTTTGTGATTCCCAAACACTATAGAGAATTACACGCTTTAAAATATTGTTCCAATGAGTGCTTTGGTCTCTTTGTATTGATTGATATGAGATTCTTCTTTTATATCACTTGGTTGGATTTTTTGGTCTATTTCATAGCGGTCAGTTATTTTGGTGCATGGAATATTCATAATTGTTTGCTGCTTTGAAGGAGAGAAAAAAAGCTTCATATAGTCATGGTTATTGTGCTGTTCTAAATCCTTGACCACAAATTTTGTTTTATGTAGAGTTTTGTGCTGATCTGATATATTTCCAAAAAATGATATAGAAGTAGACTCAATGAGGACACCGTAACAGGTGGGTTGCATTCAGTTTCCTCCATCTGGATGCATAGTACCTGTGGCCACTGAAGTCTGAGTTGGGCTTTTTGCTTCTCAAATCCTTGTTTTAAGGTTGTTTGAAGATAGAGAGCCTCTCTGCCATACAAGTTGATGAGCAGCAAGGTATCTTTTTGTATGAAGTGTTCTTCTCTGTGGCTTATCTTTTGATAAGTCCAACAGGATATTGCTGTCATACTGTGGAAGCTGTCAGATTAAATTACTGGAGCTGTACTGGGGTTAATTTGGGGTTGGCAAACACATTTATTTTTTATTTTTTTTTTTTTTTTCCTCTGCAATAGTGGAAATACAAAAGACAGTACTGCATTTGAATGTGGGTGAACTGGAGGTGACCTGACAGCAGCCTTCTTTGGGATAACTGGAATTTTCAGCATATGTGGATGACAAACACACACATCTCATGCTTGGCCTTTGGTGTAAAGCTGAAAGGCTAACAGAAAAAATTATCTGTTTTGTAGAGGCTTATGTAGATAGTAGTTATACAAAAAGCTAGCCTTTAACCAGGTGTTGAGTTTCTTCCTGGTAAACTGTCAATGTTGTGTCCATGGCTGGTGTTTCTGGAACCTTCCTCGCTGTCAGGTTTGTTGCAGATGGAGATACTTTATACAAACCTGGCAGGTGACATTACAGCTTGGCAAAGAGAAGAAGGGAAGTGATACTGTCAATTTGTATTGCTGTTGAACTTGATTTATAACTTGGATAATGATTGGCATCTGTCTGTTCTGTAATGTACATGAAGATAAATATGGATATTTGGCTTCACGTGACCTGGTGAAAAACCAAAGATAAGAGAGTGTGTCCTTATGCTGGAGCAGAGATGACTCCAGCACAGCCAAAAGTGCACATGGGTTGCTAATATGCTTTAAAGAGTAGTGTGGGTTTTTAATACAAAACAGTTGTCATGAAGTTCATGCACAAAGTCATTCTGGTCAATAAAAAGAAAATCAATCAATACCAGGCTTGGGATATTTAGGTGTAGCCCTGGGTACTTTTTCTCTGCTGCTATTTGCTTCTGCTAATGAGCAGTAGCAGCTTTCAAGCTCTCTCTCAGTGCAGCTGTATACTTTCTTTTCCTGTTACCAATACACTGATGTCACTTGCTTTGTTCCAAAGGCTGATCAAGGTTTTGATGATAGCATCTCACAAGGTGGGTAAGTCAGTGCTGGGATAGTAAGTAGTGTTACCAAAGTAAGATGCGAGTTTGGGTAATTTGTGGTGTTATGGGTCTGTCAGGTTCTTGTCTTCCGTGAATTCCTGGAGTGGATAGTGCCTGAGCATCTTCCTTGAAGATCCCTCTTGTTGCAAAACCAGCAAAGCCATCTGGTTGCTTGTGCTGTATCTTAGTGTACCTTGTTAAAATCAATAGTAATGATCTCAACATGTTAATTGATAACAAGGACAATTTTATTCTGCTACTGCCATGTTCTGTTTGAACTCATTAATCAGCACCTGTATATCCAAAGAAAAAAGAATTTAAAAGTGTAATTCAAAGTAGCTGTTTGCCACAGGCCCTTGCCAGTACCTGGCTAGAGTCATGTTTTTCCAAGGAGAACCCTTCCTGCTACCTGAAACCATCTGATGAGGTGGAGCTTACACAGAGCATGGGCACTGCATGTGGCCTAGCACAGCCCCTTTCCTGGGGCTTGCTGCCTTAACAGCCTCTGCAGCCTGAGCTTCCTGCTCAGCCTACTGCAGACTCAGTAGAAACTCTTAACAAAGCAGGTGCCTAACTAGCTCCAGCTGCTAATAAAGATCAGTAAAAGCTACTCTGTACCTTCAGGTGGAGATGCAAGCTTAGTGTTGAAGATCAGCAAGGCTCCCAGGCACTGCTTTAGAAACACAGCACTTGAAATATCCTCTTGAAATAAGATGGACATGCATGGATGCTAAGTTCCAGTATTTTAACTGAAGTTACTGCTAAGTGGAGGAAGTAAAGCAAATAGGCATGCTTACAGTTTTCATACTCTTACAGATAGCTGATATTCCAAAATATTGTTTGCAAAGAGCAAAATAAGTTACTGATTTTCTCCTTGGTAGAGTTCTTGCCTGCTCATGTTGCTTTGAAGGTTTGAATCTTCAGGGTATTCAGAATCTCCAGGTACAGAATGAATGCTGTAAATGGAGCCAATTAATTTTTGTAAAGGCTTAGCCAGGAAAAAAAGGTATCTTGCAGACAAACTGGTGCAGCTCATGACATGAAGCAGAGGAGCACACACAACTGAATGTAGAGGACAACTTTGGCGAGTAAATATATTCCAATGTAATGTTTTTCCCGCTGTTTTCAAGTTCAAAGAACATACTAATGTGAAAAATAATTAAGTTTCACATTGTTCCTTTTGGTTGCTTCCTAGCAGTATTTCTACAGTTCCTCGTGTAAGTCTCTCATTGTCTAGTCGAATTTCTGGGCATGTATAACTTAGCAATTTTCCACCAGCTACCCCAGAATGTTTTTTTCTGGGGTGCTATTCCTGAGTGGCTTCTTGCACCTTCCACACAGATAGAACATGTATCGTTTCTGTGAAATGCTGGGAGAGGGACTGTTACAGGAATTACATTGTAATGAACATCTTAACAGCACCTTATTTGCATCTAATTTCCAGGAGAATGAGCTGTAAGACTTGAGGTCCCATTCTGTTGAAGCGGTGATGGAGAAAAAACAGTAATTCTTTCCTAGTCAAGGCTCTTACCTAAAGGTGAGAACAACAAACAACTGACATGTTAGTCTTTGGGGCTTTTGCCTTGCCTTTACCACCTAGAGTAAGAAGACTTTTTTTCCTTGATGTGTCTTGTTTATCCTAATGCTATACAAGAATTTAACACAGTTCCTTAGTGAAAAAAACCCAATGCAGTTGACTTAAAATTTTCCAGGTTAGAATTGGTCTAGTGTGTGTATGACATCTAGTGGTCACAGGCTGGTGGAGGAAAAGCTGTCATTGCAGAGCTGGCATTTTATTTTTAAAATTGTGTTCATCTTGCACTTGTCTGATGTGGAAACCTTACCCCATGATCAGAACTGAAACATCCATACTGCATGGCTTCAAAACAACTCGGATCTGGCTGCATTGAAGCTAGGCTTAACCTGTTACACAGACAAATCTATTTCCCTTAAATTTGGCAGACTTCCTGAGGTCTCTTACAATTAGCTGAGGATTCTAAAGGGGGCAAAAAGAACACTCAGAGCTGCCATGAAAAACAGGGAAAGGTCAGGCTTTGTCTTGGATGGTTTCCTTATTTCATCCTCTCTCTGAAATCTTCTGTTGCCAAGTCTAACCAAGTAAGGTGAGATTCTTTGTATAAATTTCCAGTGATTGGAGGAGGCCTGGTGGAAAATATGGAAGAAAAAATGTTTAGCTACATAACATTAACTACATAAGCCAGAAACTTTTTTTCCCCTAGGTGTGGAGAGCTAACTGGGAGATTCTATCAGGGTAGGGCTGGTATTAAATTTGAATACCTTATCTACCCAAATATTACATAATTTGTGTTGCTTTTTTCTGCTCCACCCATGGGTTTGGCATCACAGGCATACACTGCTGAGAAGAAATGTGTGGAGTTGAAACCAAATTTGAGGAAGTCGCAGTGATATCTACACTAGTGTGTTAATTCAGAGCAGTTATGTTTTTTGATGTGAATCTTCCTAACTGTCCTTATGGTTTGGATTGCAGAGCCCATGCTGTTGTATATAAATTAGGTCATGGTTTGGTTTCACACCAGAAACTTCTCCCCAGTGTATGTACATAGGATCAACTATCCAAAGAACTGAGTGGGCCTTGACCATTGTGAATTCTCTCAGCACAGACAGGTGACACATGAGTACACTGACAGATCGAATGGAACTGAGATGTGAAGAGCTCATGTGACACTGAAGGGCTTCCCATGCTGTGTAAAGTCAGATTGGCATCTGCATCTCTGACATGGTCTGTCAAGAATCACACTGAACTCTGTTACTCTACTGTTGCACAATACACCAAACATTCTCCTCGGTGTCCGTTCATTCTGTCACTCCAATTTTAACTGTCTCTCTCTTCTGACTGCTTTTCCACCCAATAGTAGAAAGGCCTCTTTGGCTTCCCAGGTGTTTTGATATGGTGGCATGTTAGGCTGGAAGGAAATACTCATTTTCTATCTGTCGTGAAGCAGTAGGAGGAGGCTGTATAAGTCACTAGTCACTGACTACCACAGGGCTAGCAACTGGGCTAAGTGTACAGTTCAAGATGATGAAAGATTTTTGTCTTGAAAACCAGGGCAGCAACCAGATGGTGAGGTGTCATGGCATGCATCCTTACTGCAGTGATACCAAAGAAGTCTCTTTGGAGGCACACAGCCTCCCATGCCTGTAGCAACTGCGATTCGACCGAGGTGAACATAGGGCTTTCCTGTACATGGTGGAGGGAGAGGACAAACATTTAAGGCTTCAAGTGGAACTAGGGCATGGGTCCAAGTGTGTTGAGAGGCAGTCAGTTGCTAGTCTGACTTGTTTAGCCTTTAAAATCAATTCCATATGTCTGGGAGCTGTAGGAGAAATCTACCATGAAACACAAGTGTGTCGAGAGGCAGTCAGTTGCTAATCTGAGCAGAACTTGTTTAGCCTTTAAAATCAATTCCATATGTCTGGGAGCTGTAGGAGAAATCTACCATGAAACAATTTTGTCTCCCAAGTGTACCTTTCCTGCCAGGTGGGGTCTGTCCAAGGAGCTAAGCAAACTACATGCAAGGATGATGTTTGTGTAACCTTCCACAGCTCTAAGAGGTAATTCAGCCTCTTCCCTTCCATAAGGGCTGTAGGCTATGAGGTATGAGCTGATGACACTACATACAACCCTGCCAACAGTAGCCATGACAAATAGTGGTTGAGATGTCAGCTGACTTGGAATGAAAGGCAGTTACCTGCTGACATTGCAGTAGTGGTTTTTCCTCTTCACATTCCAGCAAGCCCAAAAGGTTTCACAGATGTCTTTCCTTAGGCCCCAAGAGCAGCAGTGTGAAGTTTGCCCTAGAGGGGATGCCTCATACCACTGTGTGGTCACCTCAGGATCAGAGGCTTCCCGTCAGGTACAGAGCTGCTGTTTCAGTAGGCAGCCTGCAGCCAGGAATTGATTCTGGGTGCAGTGCCCCCAGGGTGGTGTGAGGAAAAGGAAGTGTTGTCCTGCTTGCTGGCAGGATTTTGTTCCAAACAGATAGCAGTCTAGCAGGAGGTAGACAAGCTTGTGTCACAAGAATTTCAGGGGGTTGGTTGTGAGGAGGAGGCCCTGCTGGAAGGTGTGCTGTTCACAAACGTGGTCTGAGGCAAAAGTGAGAAGTGAATAGGAAAGGAAGAGCTTGGTCATGGTCAGAGTTACCTAAAACTTGTAGCACACCTGACAGCAGTTCTTGGGCAGCCTGTGTGCCATACTTAGTAAAGCTCGGGAGCAGGACACTTCAGAAAAGTGGTAGGAAGACCAATATCAGGAGGCAATTGATTTCCTTCTGGAGTTCCCATATCATGCTCTTTGGTAGTGTCATGGACCATCTGCAGGAAGAAAGGAAGGTGGAGGTCAGCTTGGTTCTTCAAGCAGCTTTCGTCCACCTCTGGTCAGCAGATGACCCTCTCCACTCATGCAGATGAGCATAACACCTCAAATTACCTGATGCCCTGACCTGTGGGTTTCTAGGGTACAGACGGAGCCATGTGTAAAGCTGGAAGGGATATGATAGCTCTGAAAAGGGTGCTTCAGAAAGGAATAGGCTCAGAATAAATGAATGCCTTCAGCCTAGTGCTCAATTGTTGGCTCAAACGTGTGCATGAGATGAGTAGCATGTATCTATTTTGGTTATAAAACAGATGTTTAGTGTTTATAGTAGTACCTGGTAGTTGAGAACAGATAATAGCTTATGCTCTCAGGTCTCTGCAATGTTGACCTGAAGCTGTGAAGCAGGCTGGGAGGAAATGGAGAAGCTCTGGAGTTTGTGGCTAGCTTGGGAAGATGGGATTGAGCATAGCCTGGGCACCTCTGGGGATCTTGCAAGAGCTTGGCTGTCCCATTCTTGTACATGCCAGGCATGAGTTTGTTCCCATACAATGCTGCATATTCTTTTTCTAGCTAGTAATAGAGAAATTTTAACGGCAGTAAGTATTTTGCACTCAGATGAACTTCTGTCTCTTCCTTTAAAAATAAAAATAAATAAAAAAAAGAAATTCACTCCTAGATATAAAACTTTGTCCACGTTATCAAAATCGCCAGGAGGTGGCATCAGTGCACCACAGATCAGTAGTTGAGCCTTAAAGTGACACTTGAAGGAGATGGGTTCTCGGTGAACGTTTTTTTCAGTGCTTCCTTAGTCACCCATGTCTGTACAAGCAGGCTTTGTTAGGCAGGTAAAGTGCAGTATTTTTAGCACCTTACCTAAATCAAGAACGAATTATTTCCAGGCAGTTATGGTCAGATATTTTTTTAGGGTGATGGGATGTAGTCATTTTTGAACACGATTACTCAGAACTGTATTTGTATGGTTACCAATTTATGTATGTAGGTTTTTTCATAGGTTGCTGATCTCAGTCACTGCTTTTAGTGTCCTAGTCTTCAAACTGAAGAGGACTTGGGTGGCTTAAGTTATTAATATTAATGCTTTATGAACAAGAAATGTTTGTTCCATGCTGCAAACCTAGTGCATGCCTATCCCACTTCCATGTTAAGAGTCTGCAGTCCACAAGATTCCAAGCAACCAGTTTGCCTTGCAGTCTTTTAAGGTAGATAAGTATGATGGTAGAGAACGAGAATCAAAGGACTTTTTGACAATAGAGTGCTTCTGAGGACTGGAGTGAAGGTGCAAGAGTTTGACTCAGGCCTGCTGTCAGGGTTAGATTCTTACTTAAAAACAGTAACTGTGCCCTGTGTACAATGTTGACAGTGCTGGCCACCCTTTCCTAACAAAGGGTTCTATTTTTTTTTTTTTCCTGGAACTCTTCCAGAACTTTGGTTCAGACACCAGTCTTTGTTTTGTCCTGTTTTCTTTTTCACTTTCTTCTTTATTTTAACCTTTCCAAAGAATAGGCAGTAAGAAGAAAACATTTATCTCTATCCATACCAGAGAGATGGCTTTGTTCTCGTGTTTTTGCTGGCCCACAAAGAACACTTCTAAGCAGTAGCTGAAGAAAGTGCTGCACTCCTCCTTCCCAGTGGTGCTGGCTTATTGACAGTAGCACTGATCTACTGCAGGGTTCATGTGCAGCATTCTAATTGCCCTAGATTGTTGGCTGCTCATCTTCTTACCCTGATTGCTGCTAGAAGCTAACCTCTTCTCTGTGTACTTAGAACTGATGCCTGCAGTTCCTAGGACCAGCTCAACAGAGGAAGCAGCAGTAGTGTTGTGAGACAAGAAAAAAAAATCCATGATCTTAATTCAGCTTTATTGCTAGCACACACCAGATGATGGCCTGTGCTGTGCTGGGATGATTGTTTGGTATGCTGCAGTGATCTCTTGCCTGTGGCTTTGGTAGATATTTTCTACAAAGAGTGAGGACAAAAGCATCTGTCTGCATTCTTCTTGTTGGAGCCGGTGGCTGCTTGTAGCTGTGGAAGATCCCATGACAACGTGTTGTCCATGAGGTACAAATTGGGTTTCTGAAACTTCACAAGGTGCTTCTTGCTGTTCCTGTCAACAAACTTCAAGTGACTGTAGTTCTGTAAGACCCAGTTTTGCATTTCTTTTGCATATACCCCCATTTCTTAGAAAAGCTGTATGTATTCTTGAATTTCCATGGCATTAGCCTGCGATAGTAAGTCGCTGTACATCTGTCCAGCTGGGAGGTGCATACATTGCCCTGAACAACTTGGGAGAGAAACAAGAACTTCAAAGTGGAGAGCACTGGAATGATGTATGTGCTTCTTTGAAACAGGCATCTGAGCCTACTGCTAGCTTTGACTGGAAACCACATGAAATTACACTCTGAAATAAGAACTTAAAATGGACTTTCAAATGTTATAAATTTCCCAATAGGAAGCACAAAAGTTGTGTGCTGCTGTTGATGCTTACCTCTTGTTTCAGTAAGACTGACTTTTCTTGCAAGAGAATTGTCCACATATGGCTTCAATCAGCTTTAGTATTTCCATTCTGGGAGTACTAAGCACTGTAGGTCTAGTGGGAAATAAGTTGCTTGTTTATTTCCTCCTTACCCATTTCTAGTGGTCTTTTTTATGTATCAGCTTTCTCCAGCCTGAAAATCAGCTTTTATTACCTCTGCTCCATGTTTATTAGTTTGTGGCTTCTGCTGACATCCCTTCTTACAAGGTAGCTGTGTGTTGGTGTGTGTATATACACATTTTTAAATTTATCTTCTGATATCTTTTGGAGTGGAAAATCAGGGTGGCTAGTGTGAGATTGGTCACCCCTGAATCCCACTAAACACCTAAGCGTATTAAAAACAAAGTTAAAAGAAACAGTTTAATTGCAGTAGCATAAAGTAAAGGTAATTTACCCTGCTGAGGTGTTTACATGTTCTGTGCAAGTGTTTTACTGGTATCCAGGCTACCTATTTTGAAACTATTCAGCTGGGGGTGGTTATGATTGGTAGTTCTGTTTTATAAACAGTGCAACTCACTGTGAACAACCCCAAGAACAAATACATCTTTGAACTTTGTGATGCTGCTGGCCAAAGGAGTAGATGAAGAGTGGCCTTTCATATGAAGTTAATACTTCCATACGAAGAGTTATGCCTTTACTCACTTAAATTTTAACTGCCATATTTTAGGAAAATAGCACATGAAAGTTTCTGGTGCTGCCTAAAAGGAAACCTTGAGTTCTATAATACATAGGAAAGATATTAGTAGAACTTATAACAGGTCTTTCTCCATTCTCCACCAAGAAAAACTTAATCTAGTAAATCACTGACCTATTAACAATTTTAGTGATAGGTTATCTGTATATCATACTCTTTTCTTCCTCCTATGGTGATTTTAAGAACCATAGAGATGCTGCAGGGAGGACAGAAGATTTAGCCACAAGCCTAAACACCTAAGTAGCTTGGTCTAAGATGTTACCACCTCATGCTTCTGTTGTAACAGTTCATACCCTGCTTATGATGTGGGGTAATGCAAGACTGTGGGTGGGTTTTTTTAAGAACTCCAAACTGTAATGGATTAGAACATTAGCTGCAGTCATGCACCATCTGTTGTTGCCTCTTGGGCGTACAAGCATGTTCCTAAATATCCACTGTCTTGGTATCCCATGTAGAATAGGTAGAGAATTTTGACTGTTGATGAAGCATCAATGTGTTGTGTTGTTTTTTGGGTTTTTTTAAGCAAGCGATATCTTGCATCAGAAGGAGATATCCCTGTATCACATGCTACTGTAACTCAAACCATTACTGTTAATAGCAGGTATTTCAGAGAAGAATTTAGTAATTTGACAGGCATATTAAATGTTCTTTGATCTCAAATTCATAAAACTTTCAGGTAGTTACAGGATAGAGCTGTATCCACAACCAATGTATTTCTGTAGTTATTGACTCTTGAAATGCTATTTCACTAATAAGAGCAAATGTTCCATAAAAAGCAAGGAGCTTATGTTGATCTGTGTAATTACTTTTTTAAGCAGATGGAACATACATGTCCAGCTCATTTCAGAAGCCCTGGGCACAGCAGTCTTGAAGTTATGAGGAATCAGCCTTGCCCCCACAAAAAGGAATGGCAGTGAAGACATTGTGAACTCTTCCTGATCCCTACCACACAGCAAGCGTACTGTTGAAGGGACATGGAAAGCCTTGAAAAAGTAGCTAAACAGAAATTAATGTGCACAAAGTGCCCTGGGCACTGAAAAATGTTCATTTTCCATGTTAACCATTACCAGCATGAAGCTTTTAGTGCTGTGATGGTCACATTTTGAAGCAGGCCAGCCTAGTGAGTCAGCTTTCTGGCCAGAATCCTGCATTAACAAAATAGTACCAAAAAAAAACCCAGGAGGGCAAAGGTTCCTTCTCACACTGCACAAAACCCATACATTTAGGGGCCCAAGGTTTATCTAGTACTGCATGGAATTAACCTTTTATTGAACATAAAAGTCTTATTCAAAGGTTGTCCAATGATTAATATCTGCAAACTGCCTTTTGTTGGATCTGAACAAAAAGCCTGTCAGGTCATGTGTTAACTGAAGCATGACAAATAACTGTTTCTCAGGGATCACAGCAAAAAGGCAACAATTTAAAGGGCTACAGTTACTAATTTGGATTGAAAATAAAAAGGTAGGACCTGATTTCCTTTATTTTTGGCTTGTACTTTATCATTGGGATTTCTAAAAGCAGCTGGAACTTCTGCTGAAGAGAAGCAGGGTCTGGCTGGCTTCAGCTGAGATGTGTGTTGTGCTGCCTGTGCCAGCTGAGCCCTCTTTCCCAGAGGATGAGTTCTACCCTGTGGGAGGGCACGCGGTGGTAGTGCCTCCTGTCCTCCTCCTGGCTTTGCCAGAGCAAAAGGACTCTCTGGGGGCATCCAGGAGACGATGCCCAGAACCTTTGCACTCTTTCATTGCCCTGGCAACAGCATCTTCTGTTCTGAGCTGCTTCTCTGCCACAGGTACTGTTGCATACTGCAGGGCTGCAGCTATGCCTTTGCTCTTACCACCTTTCTGTCTAGGTTTCCACTAATACAAACCAGGAATAGGTTAGGCATAACCTTAGCTCTGAAAAGATTGGTGTCCTCTTGTATATATTCACCTCCAATTGATTTTGGTGAAAAGCCTTAACCAAGAGAAGGTTTCTACATAACCATGAACTAAAACGAACCTTACTAGTTGGTTCCTGTACTGGATATCCCTAGTATATAGTGTCTTCAGATCAAGCACTCTCCTTCACCCATTTCTGTTTTCTTAGGTATTTTGTCAAGTATTTGCTAAAGAATGTCTGTAGCAAGATATAGAATGTCCAGATAACAGAAATCCTTTGCTCTCTCTCTCTCAATATAACTTTTTATGCATTGCAAGATCTTTCTTCTGCAGTGTGGAAAGGGTGCATACAGATGTTGTTTGCAAATGGCTTTTTGACTTGATTGAAAGTGTGAGTCAAGGTTTGTGCTAACAAATAGTACAGTGATACTTCTTGGCATTGTTTTCTGTTCCTCTCTAATTTATTCATATGAACATGTCTGAGTCCTGCAACACTAAGTGCATCCAGAAGGAGGGTGCATAATGTGCCCAAGCAACCTCTTTAGTAATAAATTGCCTTTCAGTTGCAACTTCAATGAAGCCCTTGCCAACAGCTCCTCTCATTGTAGTCATCTGTTCTGCATCTAACAGCTGTACAAGATGAATTCTAGGGAAGCTGCCCCAAAGCCTAATTCGACAACATTTTTATGGAAATATAGCCTGGAAACCTCAGCAACATGAAGTTTCATCTAGCTTTATCTCAAGACTCAAAGAGGAGAGAGAACTGCCTTACTGGAGAGCAGCCAGCTGCCTCCTGAGAGGAGAGGGTTTCCTTTGAAGGGAAAGCAGCATCAGACAGGTGACATGCAGTAGACATAACCGAGTAAAGCTGAGCTAGTGGAGGCAGGAACTACACTTGGAGATTGTGCATACAGTGTTCTGTAACCCTCTGCTAACATGGGAAGAGCAGTCTCTGCTTCCTTCCCCCTCAGTAAAGCAGCTCAGAAGCATCTGAGGTAAGCAGATCCCCAGGGACTCTTGTTGCTGCAACCTGTATAAGGCATATAAGGAAGATAATGTCCATGGGGACCTTACCCCAACACAGCCTTGAGAAATCAAATTCTCACTCAAGCACACAACTGGCTACTCTGGGAGACTGTCCTCTCAGAAAGAGAAAGAAGCCTTAAGAAAAACCTGACTACCTTCATGTTGCTGAGCTGTCCCAGGGAGACATTTTATCATGATGAAGATTAAATAAGGTGATGCTGCTTCCTTCCTCCTCATGATGCTTCCAGTAGAGAGCAGATATGCTTCATCTGCCTGTCACTCATCGTGATGCTGGACTTTATAACTGTTGCTGAAGAAGCATTGTAGCCCTTTCCATGGAGGGGCTTTGCTTTTGCAGAGTCTGCAGACAGTAGTAGCTATCAGTCTTAAAAACAAATCTGTCTTAACTTGTGGGAGGGAGAGGAAAGGCCTTTCTTCCACTTGGGTAATCAACCACTATGAAACAATTTGTATGCCAAGAGGAATAGTATATACTTTAAGATTTAAAAGTTTTGCTGTGTGTTCTTCTCTAGTGGGTAAAATAGATGTTACAAAAGAGGCTTCGTGCAAATATGAGCATTAACTGGAGGTGAAAGTGAAACCAGAAACATTCTGTCATTTCACCTGGTACTACTGTCCTGTAATTTGAATACTCCCTTTAAAGCCAACAGGTCTTGCTCATGTCAGGGTTCAGCTTGGTTTTGTGTTATCTTTCTGTAGTTTTACACTATTGAAAAGTACTGTAGAACAGTAGTAGAAATCAGCCTTTCAGATAATTTTTTTTTGTCTTCAGGTACATCAGATACATAATATAGAAGGAAGCTGTTATATGGCTTAGAAAGCCTTACTCCTTTTAAATGCTGATTTGCTGGAGCACGTAAATATGTACTTGAAATTAAGCACAGAAGTAGTTCATATTGAACTTTATGGAAGTGTTGAAGCAGTTATCCAGCTCAAGATCATAAACGCTTTGACGTGGCAGAAAAGCACATTAACACCTGCTCTAATCTTTCCTTAACTGCTTCACATCCTTATCCTGTTAGTGCATGCTTTCTCCAGGCAGTAACTTGAGCCTGTACCTGTCTGGTCCTTTCTTGAGAAGCTTCCTGGTCCCTTAGTGTTTAGTAAAGCAGTGTTCTGTCCACCCATCTCTTATTTAAAAAAAAACACACAAAAAAACCCCCAAACACACACATATAACAACTGGCTTTATTCTAGTGTTTGACCTCATCAAAATTACATGGTTGCACTTGGAAGCAGAACATGGCTTTTGAGTACTATTTCCTTCCCCAAGTTTTGCCATTGGTTTTAAGATGATGCATATGCTGTGACAGGGGTATAGCAGACTCTTCCATCTTGTGTCACCAGTGAAGAATCAACGTCAAACAGGAATGGGACGTTATCCAAAGCTTATGATGCCTGTGTCCTATAGATGAGTCCTCATCCCTTTCCAATATAGTCTATACATTATTGATCTCACTAACATAAAAAAAAAACCAAACCCACACCTCAGGCCACTTGAGAGCTGTATGTGTGTCCTGCTTTCTTTAAAGGCGTAGCATCTTGTACAGGAAACTTGATCCAAAGATCAAGGAGAGTAGGAGAAAGGCAAGGAATCTTGTTAGACTTGTATGAGGGTGCAGATATGTGCAGGTGTGGACTTATCCATGGGTCAGTCAGTAGATAGCCTTGACCATAGAATTATACTTCCCCTTAAATATAGGGGGAACTCAGGTAAAAATAGGCAGCTGCTTGCAGAGGTATTGAGAAGACTGTAAGAATGAAATTACAAGCAAGAGTAAATGCTGGTGTCCCAAGCTAAAATTGATATGTTATAGTAGTGCTCCTATCGTTGTGATGCCTGTTTTATTTCAGGGGGTGTTGGGGTGCAAACTGAATAGCTTCATCTTGTTTACTTCTCCTAAATATATCTTCTTTTCTATAGGCAGTGATTTTGTTGGCATGAAGAGTAGAGGCGAGAGAAGAAACACCATATATCTTAGCCAGCTTCAGTAAATTTAGTCTTGTTGGTGTTTGAGTAGTAAAGGGAAAGAACACAGAACAAAATGAATGGAAGAAAATGTTATTCATGTTATACTATATAAGGCTGTAGCTCTGTAGAAGTCTCCATAAATTCAAAAGCTTTAAAGGAACATGAACTATGGAACTTTTTCCACACAGAAAAAGAGCTGAAAGGAATGGTCTATGTAGGGATCAACTTCCAAATAGACATCAGTATTACACAGTGACCAGTATCCTTGCTTATCTATAACCTAAGTGATATTGCTGTCTTAAGCTGATGAATTAGACCTTTTTTTGTGTGTCTGAACAAGCTAACTGCTGTGCTTCTAGGAAAGCTTGGTATGTTTCTGGGGCTGTGGCAACCGTCCACTGCAAAAGAGGCTCCAGGCAGCTTCAATAGGACGTTTTGTTAGTGAGACTTATCAGTAATTTGGTGCAGCCTGGGTCAACATCTAAGTCCTAAAGTAGAATAAAAACCAAAAGATGGTACAGTCAAGGCTCTGGTGGTCTATCCATAGGAGCTGCAAACTATGGGCACATAATAATCCAAAATACATGGTCTCCTAAACAAAAATATAACAAGAAGTGATCAGCATATGGTGTATTTTTGTGTATACAGGAAGTGTGTATCCACTTCAAGAATTAGAAGCAGCAGCAAGGAATCAAAGCCTATTGTTTCTAGCTGTCTTGTTCCACTTACCACAGTTTTAATGTAGCCTGAATGTACTGCCTAGTTGCACATTATTGACTATCTTGCTTGGTACTTCCTTATCAGAAGTTTATAAAAACTTGTTACAGCAGAGGGCAGTAGGAACCTACCTCTGCCTGAAGTTGTTTTGTGTTACAAACCTGCAAGTACATTTTATCCCTACTCCTCCTCCCTGCTATAATGATATTCGAGAGCCAGATAAAGCTCATAGAGGGGAGCTGCCACAACTGTTGTCACTGTACTTGTCACAGCGAAGGCAAGGTCTGTGTTTGGTGATCCGTTGCTACCCAGTGAACTGATTCTCTCAGTTTGATGTATGCTGCAAAGAATCCAGGCCCAAGCTGATGGCAGAAACGGGGCGATTTTTGTCTCGATTCACAATCCTCTGACAGTTGGTAGAAGGGAACTGATGTGACAAACCATACACCTCATCCTCCAGCATGTTTTCCTGCTG